>NC_083414.1:82243620-82488158 GCF_020745735.1 Hemiscyllium ocellatum | reverse complement strand
ACAAAAAATGACAATCATCGTAGAGAGAATGTACTCCCGCCAGATGAGACCTCATTGATAGCAGCTCATATTCAAAATATTAATGGAATACTGGCTGACACTGAATCCTCCCACCGTCCATATCACAGGGGTTACAATTGACCAGAACGTGAAGTCAAATCAACATACAAATTCAAGGGTTACAACGGCAGGTTAGAGACTTACAAGTCTATACTGAATAATAGACCTATGATCTAAACGGCATGAGATATAGCAATAGATTTAGGCCATTCAGCCCATTCCTTCACTCTGATACTGTACAATTTTGTCACTGTCTCTATGAAAAATGGAAATATCTTCGAGACATTGACTGTATCAATCTTTGCAGTAATCCATTAGTTTCAATCAGAACCCCCCCCCCCCCCCCCGCCCCACAATTCTTCTAAATTCCATCGTGTACACATACTGCCGCTCATACGACAAGCCGTCATCCTCAGGATGGATCACCTCCAACACCAGCAGATCTTTCTCCAGAGGTAGTGCCAAAACAGCTCACAATTTTCCAAATGCTGTCTGTCCATAGCCCATTACATTCTCAACAGTATGCCTCCCCCATCTTGCTTTCTTGCTCTCTTTAATGAATGCAAATATTGCTTTTGCTTTCCTAACTGCCAACTGAACATGCACGTTAACCATAAGAGGGGACGAATGCTTGAAAATCCTTTTGGGCTTCAGATTCAATGGATCCTATGAGAACATAGTGTCTCCTCTATTTCGCCTACCACACTGCGTATTCTCACACGTTCCCATATTGTGTTCCATCAGCCATGTGTTTTCCCAAAGTTCAAAACTGTTCAAGCCTTTCTCCAGCTTCCCCACTTCCTCAATATCATCTGCAAACTTAGCAAAACTGCCCTCAAGTCCTTTGTTCAGATTGTTCACATATAATACATTTCCTGGCTCCCGACGGACGGTCCACCATCTATAAGGCGGAACAGTCAAGGTGCTTGACTCCATTCAGGTTGAAGCAGTGGCTTGACTTGAATTACACCTGGAGAGTCTTCACTCCCTGCACCACTGACTCTCAGTAGAAGCACACCCTACCCCCTTTTGTTGTGAGTTTACTTCATTATGGCGCAGAATCCCAGTCTATTGATGTCACTCCGTCTCAACACTAACTGAGTGGTGCTCACACCACCATGTCACTGTGTATTGATGACGATGGAGGGAGGTCGGTGACGGGATGTCAATGATGAATAACTGTGTGACTGCCAGTCTGAAATCAGCCTTGGATGTACCTGTGCCCACTGTCACCGCTGAGGCATGATCAGACTTCCTGCAGGTCAAATCATGGAAAGCAACGGGCCTGGGTAGTGTTCCCAGCTGAACACTCAGATCCTGTGAGGACCAACTGGCAGAGGTATTCACATACAATTTCAGCCTCTCCCTCCCACAAGCTCAACTCCCAGCCTGCTTCAAGAAGACCAACATCAACCTTGTAAGTGAGAAAGCTCATGCTTTAATGAATTAATGATTACCGCCCAATGGCTATAACCTCAATAAACATGAAGTGATTTGAAAGGCTGGTTATGGTCCACATCACCTCCAATCTCCCAGCCTGACTTGGTCCCCTATAATATGCCGACTGATGTAACGGGTCCACAACAGATGCCATACCCCAAGCCCTGCACTCATCCCTAGGACATCTGGACAACAAAGACACCTACACCAGACTCCTGCTCATTGACGACAGCTCCACCTTAAACATCATCATCCCCTCCAGACTGATCTGAAAACTCTGTGACCATAGTCGCCGCTCCACCCTCTGCAACTGGATCCCCAGGTTTCTGACCCACAGAACACAATTAGTGAAGATAGGTATCTGCACCTCCGCCACAATAACACTCAACACTGGAGCTCCTGGAGGATGTGTCCTCAGCCCCCTACTGTACTCCGTGTACACTCACGGCTGTGTCCTCAGTCGCCTACTGTACTCCCTGGACAGACACGGCTGTGTCCCTCAGCCCTCTACTGTACTCCCTGTACACACACGGCTGTGTCCCTCAGCCCTCTACTGTACTTCCTATACACACACAGCTGTGTCCTCATCCCCCTACTGTATTCCCAGTCCATACACGGCTGTGACCCTCAGCCCCCTACTGTACTCCCTGTACACACACGGCTGTGTCCCTCAAACCCCTACTGTACTCCCTGTACACACATGGCTGTGTCCCTCAGCCCCCTACTGTACTCCCTGTACACACATGTCTGTGTCACTCAACCCCCTACTGTACTCCCTGTACACACACGGCTGTGTCCTCAGCCCCCTACCGTACTCCCTGTACACACACGGCTGTGTTCTCAGCCCCCTACTGTACTCCCTGTACATCCACGGCTGTGTCCTCAGCCCCTACTGTACTCCTGTACACACACGGCTGTGTCCTCAGCCCCTACTGTACTCCCTGTACACACACGGTTGTGTCCTTCAGCCCCCTACTGTACTCCCTGTACACACACGGTTGTGTCCCTCAGCCCCCTACTGTACTCCCTTTACACCGATGTCTGTGCCCTCAGTCACCTACTGTATTCCCTGTACACCCACGGCTATGTCCTCAGCCCCGCCTGTACTCCCTCTACACACATGGCTGTGTCCTCAGCTCCTGACTTTACTCCCTGTACACACACGGCTGTGTCCCTCAGCCCACTACTGCACTCCCTGTACACACACGATTGCATCCCTCAACCCCTTACTGTACTCCCTGTACACACACGGCTGTGTCCTCACCCCCCTACTCTACTCCCTGTACACATACAGCTGTGTCCGCAGTCCCCTACTGTACTCCCCTGTACACACACGGCTGTGTCCCTCAGCCCCTACTGTACTCCCTGTACACACGTGGCTGTGTTGCCAAATTCGAAACAATGCCAACTGTAAGTTTGCTGATGACATCACCAAAGCAGGAGGGATATCAAACAATGATGAGTCTGAACACAGAAAGAAGAAAGTGGGTTTGGTGGCATGGTGGAATGATAATAACATCCCTTTTAAATTCGGCAAGAGTAAAGAACTGATCATTGACTTTCGAACAAAAGGAGGGGAACAAACCACTATCTACATCAACGGTTGAGAGAGTGCAGAGCTTCAAGTCACTCGGAATGATGATAACTGGCAACCTACCCTGGACTTCTCACATAGGTATGACAGTCAGAATGGTTCAAAAACGCCTCTCCTTCCTCACTTGGCTCAGGATATTTAGCATGCACTACTTCTACAGATGCACTATTGTGAACGTACTGTCCGGGTGCGTAATGGCCTGGTACGGCAACACTCTGCCCAGGACCATCAGAAACTACAGAAGATTGTGATCACAGCCCAGACTATGACGGACTCCAATCTCCCAACCATTGACTCTATTTACACGGCTCGTTGCCGCAGAAAGGCTGTCAACATCTATCCAAGATTACTGAGGGAAGGGAGAGAGGAAATAACTTGGGCCTTAACAGATATCTTTGTAACATCCTTGAACACAGCTGAGGTCCTGGAGGACTGGAAAGTTTCTAATCACCTTGTTTAAGAAGGGTAGCATGAATAATCCAGTCAATTATAGACCGGTGAGCCTGACGTCTGGGATAGGAAAGCTGCAAGAGAAGATACTGAGTGATAGGATCTATTCTCGTTTGGAGGAAAATGGTCTTATCAGTGATAGGCAACGTGGTTTAGTGCAGGGAAGGTCATGTCTTCCCAACTTAATAGAATTATTTGAGGAAGTGACAAAGTTGATTGATGAAGGAGGGGCTGTAGATGTCATGTACATGGACTTCAGGAAGACGTTTGATAAGATTTCCCATGTTCGGGTTATGGAGAAAGTGAAGTCACATGGTGTCCAGGGTGTGCTAGCTACATGGATAAAGAACTGGCTTGGCAACAGGGGACAGAGCGTAGTAGGAGAAGCGAGTTTCTCAAAATGGAGAACTGTGACCAGTGGTGCTCCATTTAAGCTGTTTCCGGAAAGATACATGAATGGGCAGGGAGCATAGGGATACAGACCTTTAGAAAATAGGAGACAGGTTGAGAGAGAGCATTTGGATAGTCGCAGGCTTGGACCACCGAATGGCCTGTTCCTGTACTGGAATGTTCTTTGTTCTAACATTACCAAAGACCCATCATATGTCTGTAAATATTTCCCACAACCTCTTCCATCAGGATAAAAGATACAGACGCTTGAACACACAGAGCAGCAAGTTCAGGAACAGCTTCTTCCTAGCTGTTATTAGACCGATGAATGGGCTCTCTAATCTCAGATAATGCTGATTTTGTCCATATTGACCTCGCCTCGCGCACACCCTGTGCAGGGTAACCTATATGCCTCTCAGACATGTTTTACAGCCATTGTTCAGTACATCCATGCTTAACTTGATCCATGGTCTGCCTGGATATCTTGGCGCAGGACAAAATAAATCCTCACCTCCCTACCCCAAGCTCCCTCCAGTACTCACGCCCAGGTCTCTCCGGTCCTCACCCCGGCTCCTCCCATTCCCCCAGCTCCCCTTGACCCTATCCCCAGGTCCCTGTGATCTTTGTCTCTCACTGTTTCTCTCACATTGCCTATTTCCCTGTGTTTTCCTTTTCCCTGTCTTCTGTTTCTTTCCCTGAACCTATTCACTTTCCCTTCTCCCTGTCCATGTGACTGTTTGTTTCCTTGTTTTGTTTCCCTTCTCTCTTTGACGGACTGTCCATCTGTTTCCCTCGCTGTATTCTCTCTCTCCTTCCCTTTGTTTCTTTCTCTTTCTCCTTCGTTAGTTTCTCTATTCGTTTGAAGCAGCTGATGGCTCATTGGTTCGATGTTGGCACTAAATGCACTCAACAAGGTTTTGGTATAGAAGACATAATTTAACATTATCAGTTAAATTTCAATTGTTGTCAAAACAGCAACCACAACGTGGATATCCATTTAACAGCCAATTGTTACATCTAACTATTTTGAAACTGCCCGTCTCCCAGTGCTCTGTATACTGGCAACTCAAAGCATTCTATTCGGGTGCACAATGACCTGACATGGTACCTGCTGTGCCCAGGACCATAAGAAACTACAGACGGTTGTCTGCACAGTCCAGACCATCACGGAAGACAACCTTCCGTCCATTGATACTTGTCATTGTCGCAGAAAGGCTGGCAACATCAAAGATCTCTCTCCCAAACTGGTAATGATCACCTACAACCTCTTCCAACAGGGAGGAGACACAGAGGCTTGAAAACATGTTCAGGAACACTTCTTTCCCTACTATTATTAAACTGACAAATTGACATCTCTCACTTTTCAAATATTATTAATCTTGCTAATGTCGATCTTACTTTGCACACCTCCTGTGAAGCTGTAACCGTGTATGCATCACTCTGTGATCTTTGTTTTCTTGTTTACTATCAGGTGCCTCACTACAATAAGAACAAACCTTTCCATTGTACATTTGACTAAAGTAAATGAAACCAAATCAGATCAAACGCGTGGACTGCAGGGGCTCAAGGTCTTTTCAAGGGCAACTGGAAAAACGAACCCATGCTGCCCCAGTCAGAGATCCCCATATCTAATTAATGAATATAAGAAGATGAACACACTTAGGCAGGACAGACAGAGGGAATTAAATCGCTTTAAATATGATCTTAGATATATACAGGTTTCCCTCAGTATTTGTAAGTAGAGTGTTCCTACGAAACTGTTCGCAAGCTGATATGGTGTAAAGTGCAGTGGCAATAATTTATATGGGAAAACATTCGGCTTTCTTCGTAAAAGTGAAAATCCTGATCGGATATCTTTTGGTTAGCGAAACAATGTCCTAATGTAAGTCATTCGGAAAAGGAAGTGGCGAAAAGTGAATTTTTGAAAAACGGGGGATACCTGCATTTACAAGGTCATGTTATTCACGGAGATGGGAAAAGCAAAAAATAAACGAGGTGAATCTCACATTTTATCTCCAGCCCAGCTGATCATCATTCTCTTTGTTTTCTCTTTTTCTTCTATATCTCTCTTTCTCTATTGATTCCTCCTCCCCTTCAAATCACACTTCCCTATCAACGGTATTAATCACACTCCCTTCCAGCTGCTTTCAGTTCAGGAAAGTTTCTCAGCACTGTCTGTTCATTTCTTTGCATTTCTGTCCATAATTTCACATTTTCAGCATCTTCGTTTATTTGATTTCACCCTGAATTTTGTTAATTCGTGAGATGTTGTCATCTCTGCCAAGGGCAGCATTGGTCCCATCACTAATTGCCCTGATTATGAGGCCATTCCACAAGCCAATATAAAGTTAAGCAGATTGTCATGGGTCTCAAGTCACACTTACTTCAGACCGGGTAATAACATTAGATTTCTTTACCGAAGGTGATCAGTGAAAGATGAAGGTTTTCAGACAAAAAAATGTTGTTTTTATGTTTTTTTTTAGTGAAATTCACTTTTATTGCAATTCTTACCATTTTTATTTAAGTTCTGTCATCGGCTGTGGTGGAATTGAAAGAAAACACTTGAAAGAAAATCTTTAGTTTAATAAGCTTAGCTTCTGAATTTCATCCAGCGACATTCCTACATTCATACATTGTCCTAATCATGAAGTAACTTCCGAGACAAGAACAATTTTATGATTGAAATATTTGTAATCGGAAAAGTGGTCAGCAGAGAGCTTGAAACATTAAGTCTGAATTTTACCAACGTGCAGCCAATGGTTTGTTCAGCAACAATACTGACACAGAGATGAAGATTGGGGTTATTAGGAGCTGGGAGTGGACAGGTTTGGTGACAGAGAGAACAGGAGACATAAATCAGTTCAGGGCAAAAAGGGATCTCGAGGTTGTCCACAGTTTTGTTCGCAGATGTTTATGAGGGAGTGGTCTGCAATTCATGAGTAATGAATGGAGACTGCAATTAAAACTGAAGACAGTAGTTTCTTTCTCTGACAAATATAGATAACAGAAATTGCAACGAAGTTCAAACTTGTTTATGGGATTAATGAATGGACAGAGGTAGAGAACACCAACAATAGCGAGAATAGTTGAGAAACACACCCTCCAACCCGCCCAGAATAATCATCAGCACTGCTGATATCCGATATGGTAGAAATCCCCAAGAGGGGGAAATTTTGAAAAGACTCAAGGAAAACCTCCTCTCATTGTTGTAATGTTCCGGTCACTATTCTCAGATTCAGATCTGTGCAGCTGTTGATCTCTGTTACTGTTAGAGCTGATGCATCTGTTACTACAGTGGGATAGTGCACTGAATGAAGCCTCTTACTAATAGGAGCGGGAAACCCTGCAGTGAAACAGATGCATTGCATGGAGACTGACATCAATCACAGTCAGAGCAATTCAGCTTTCAATACAAGCACATTCGTCCACAATATATCTGGACTGGACTACATGTTCATATTGCTGGCTATTGGTCACATCTCCCATCACCAATCGCTCTCGTGAAGTCAGTTGTGAGGGAGAATAAATAAATATTTTCTTTTCATAGGCTACATGATTCTGCTCTGTTGTACGTTTACTCTGCTGTAACCATCACTTCAAAAATCCTCCACCCCTTAAAACAATCACAATCAAGATGTTGTTACTGTGCTGATTTCTCCTCCATGGGAACAAACGCTCGCGAGCAGACTGTCATTGAGCACAGCCGCCATGAACATAGACAGGAAGTGTGGACTTCTCTGAATGTTCCTCTCCCTGCTCTAATAATGCAACTGTGGAACTTCCATAGATTATATTAGATTACTTACAGTGTGGAAACAGGCCCTTCGGCCCAACAAGTCCACATCGACCCGCCGAAGCGCAACCACCCATACTCACCCCTTACCTAACACTACGGGCAATTTAGCATGACCAATTTACCTGACCCGCACATCTTTGGACTGTGGGAGGAAACCGGAGCACCCGGAGGAAACCCACGCAGACACGGGGAGAACGTGCACACTCCACACAGTCAGTCGCCTGAGTCGGGAATTGAACCCGGGTCTCAGTCGCTGTGAGGCAGCAGTGCTAACCACTGTGCCACCGTGCCGCCCACTATAGGGAATATGCTTCAGTAATTTATTTATATAAATTGACGCACTTCTAAATGCAGTTTCATTTGCTGTACACCATACTTTTTACGCATTTTGGCCTCAGCCCAACTCCCTGAGCACGGTGTCCTTGCAGCAGCATTGCAATGAGAGTTGTCAGTGCACCCTGAGCTGCAGCATTGAAGTACAGAAGACGTATTGTTAGTGGGTCGGAGATGTGCTGGGAGTGCATGGTGAAGCTGCCATGTGTCAAAGTCAGCATTGGTGGGTGTGTAGTACATGCAGTGTCCCCCGAGACGTTGGTGTCCAGGATAAAAGCCTGCAGGAGCAAGCGGCGAGATGGAGTCACCAGGTACCAGGTCTGACTTTCTCTATATTGAGTTTCCCCACAGTTGGCGAGGATATGAAGCTGCAAATTGAATCAAAAAACCCAAACGTTACCGCTGTAACTCTACATTTCCCATAGACAATTCACTGAACCTGCACATCGCTAGATACTGTGGATCAATTCAGTGAGGTCACTGAAGCTGACCTGGACATTCTTGGACTGTGAGAGGAAAGCCAAATATCCAGAGAAAGCTCACGCACACACAGGGAGAAGGTGCAAACACCGCACAGACAGTCACCAAAGAGTGGAATCGAACCCAGGTCATTGGTGCTGTAAGGGAGCATTGCTAACCACTGTGCCACTCAATGACCAGCTACGAGCGAGACTGCATCCTCCGACATTCTCTGGATCCGTCACATCTGTTCAAATGATGCCAAATTCCAGTGCGGAGTTTCAGACAAGCTTTCCTTTACCTCCACCCCAGGTTTCACATTCTGAATGACAGGGCCTTAAGCTGTGACTGACATATTGCCTGCTGTTCTGTCCTCACCCCTTCCCCTTCTTCCCAGATCAAGTTGTCCATTAATACTGCAGCATGCAAGATAATTGCTGATCTAAAATAAAACAAAGAGCTGCATATACTGGGAGATTGAAAACAAAACGAAGAATCCCGAAATTAAAAATGTTGACTCACTCTCTTCCTACAGAGGATTAGAAAAAAGTGAATTCTGAAATGAATTCCTGATGAATGGTTTATGACGAAAACATCGACTTTCCTGCTCCTTGGATGTGCCCTGACCTGCTGTGTTATTCGTGGGCCAAACTTTCGACTTTTATCCTTCAAATAGTACCAGACCCGTTGAGATTTGCCTGCAAACGCGTGTGTATCTAATTTCCTGTTTATTACATACACAATTTTTTTCCCTGCAGTATTTAATTCCATACACATCTCCCACCAGCGTTTGCTTCTACTTCTTGTTTATAAGTTCCAGTTAAATTGTTTCTGTGTAATCTGATTGCTGGGGTGAGATGAATGGTTGATTCAGTGAGATTTTCCTGAGGCCTTTCTTGATGTCACAAAACCTCGCTGCACTTTGTTCGTACAATATATGAATGGGAAAGGCAGAGAAGGAGATGGGCCAAGTGCAGGGAATTGGGGTTCATGTGGACGGACATTTTGGTTGGTATGGACCAGTTTTAGCTGAATGGCCTGTCTCTGTGCATGACTGCAAAGGAAAGAGGTTTTGAGTTTAGATTGAGATTGAGAAACAATGTCATGGAAGGATGTGATCACAGGTTTCAGAATGCTGAAATAGACGTTTCAATACCATCTGGCAAAATATGCCAGTATTACCAGGAATAGGTGTGAGTTCAGATGATGGAGAGTTTTGGATGAGGATTTGTTCTGCAGCTTTGTATCTGGGAGTGGTGTCAGCAGAGTCTTCAACTCATTGGGTTGAATCCAACAATAATTCATCTTTGTGTGATTTTCATTGAGTGTGGCAGATGGATTGTCTGCACGAGGCCGAGCTAATTTCCTTGTGCTATCTTATAGAACTCACCACATGAACTACCCACCCTCCCCCATGGCATCCCTCCCATTCAATGCCAGCCCGATTTTCCCACCCGCCTTGGCTGGAGGTACCCACCATCGCTCGTATGCCCCTGGATATTCCATGATCTCTGGCACTGGTGCCATCTTTAAAAGGACAATGGACACACGATTGAGCTTTCCTCAGTTTGGAGCTGCCGTGTACAATTTGCCCAGAACATGGCAGATAAAGGCCAATTACACCACGGGTGGTCAACAGGGTCACGGATGTCCTGGTGGATGAGTTAGTACGTCTCTTCCCAGAGTGGGCCACACCACCAGACCCACCGAGTCTGGTCTGAGCTCACTACCGAGCTCAGTGCAGTATCTGCGGTCTTGAAGAATGTTCAGTAACACACGACAAGCATCAATAACCTTCCCCACTTTGTCAGCATAAGGGTCACTCTATTCTCTCTGCTCCCTCACACTTACTGTAAATCTGTTATAGCACCGATCCCCAAAAAGGCTCATGCTCCATTACTCTCACTCCTGCATGCAGCACGTATCCCCACCCCCTCTGTCTCCCCCTCTGTTGCATACCTTTGGAACACTCCCACAGATTGCAGAATGCTCTGGAGAATGTTGATTATGGCATGTTCCAGATAATATTGCAAATAATTCCCAGTTTCAGGAAAATGGCAGTGTCTCTTTGTGTAAAACATTAGGGGAAGGAACAGAGTTTTTTTTTACATAATCACTTGCAATTAAAATCCATAATGAGTCCATTCAGCCCTTCAAATGTTCTGTACCATTTAATAAGATCAGGGGCGATCTGACTGTCTCCTGAGCTTCACGTTGCACGAACGTTCAATCATTCAGCACCCCCGGTTTCCTATCACTGTCCAGACGACACCCAGGCAATTTTTGCCACGAGTTTCTGCAAGCATGTGTTCAGTAGGCATTTCCCATAAGGATGGACCCTCCAAAAAATATGCTTCATCAGCTTTTTACTTTCATGTGATGCTTAGCATGCTTCACACAGACCAATCCAAAATATACTCTTAATTTATGGTTATCGATATCTAATCACAATTAGTAATTCTGGTTATTTCTCTTGTGTCACATTATTATATTCAACCAAAGAAAGCACCTAATCACCTGCCTCCTTATAAACTACAATTTCCAGAGGCTTTTTATCCTCAGCCATTATCTGACCGTCATCTGAATTGTACCTTTTACCTTCTTATAAAAGTTTATATTTTACTTTGAGTTTGGCTATTTCTGTCTATAGCAGTTACGCAATCTCCCACTCTGTTGGCTGGATGGCTGGCTTGTGATGCAGAGGAAGTCTAACAGCGCAGGTTCAATTCCCCAAACAGACGGAGGTTCCCATTAAGGGAAAGTCCTCCCAACCTTACCCTGTCACCAGGGATGTAATGACCTTGAGGGTAAACCACAATTTGTGGTCTCACGAATGAGAAAGTGGTCCTATGGGACTCTATTCTATCCAGGATAACATGTTAATTGTTTTCAAAAATATTGGTATTGAGAGAAAATCGTCTTAATGCTGCAATGAACCAAAAAGTACCCAACGCAAAAAAACAATGCAAATTGAACAAAATTACACCCATGTGCATGTACACACAAAACAAAAAGATAAATAAACGGGCAGAAGAAAAATAAGAATAAAAACAAATGAATAATACAACTCAGTGTGACAAAACTTTGGTTCTCAACCTACATGAGCATTAACCGATACACGTCCATTTGCCCGTAATTCTTCCTGCCTGGGCATTAGAATCATTAGTTCAAGATCGTCATACCTATGTAAATGTCCTTATTAGAGTGGCAGATCAGCCTGTATCTTGGTAATTCAAAAAGGGCTGCCATGTCTTATAAGAATCCTCTATTTTCTGTTGTACCATACCTTTAAAAAAGTCCAAAGGCCTACGTTCCATGAAGAGCTTGCGAAAATGCAACAGACCCAGGGGTTTTCAGGCACCAAACACAACAGAATGCTTTTTTCTGAACACAGAGAGTGAGAGTATTGAAGTATTTTTTTTTCCTATGCACAACGAAGTAAGGTACACTGGGCAGGCCCACGAAAAGGGAAACCAGATCCATCTCCAATTCGGTCCCCAAGATTCCCTCCATAGCACAGCGCTCCTATAGAGTTGGTGCAAGGTCAACAAGCAATGAGTAAGAGTACCCATAGTCATTCTGTGTTTGAGACATGCTCCCATTTTGAATTTTGAGAGAGGATCTGTGGCCAGATAGCCTCTATGAAGAATCTTCACCTACATGGCAATAGTATTCTTACGGATTGAAATCCTTCTTGCATTTTCATAAATATCCTCCCCTCTGTTCGAAGAGATTTGAACGCCCAACTCTCTTTGTAGCACTCAGAAAGGCACAAAGTCTCGTCTGATGGGCCACTCTCCTACAAATTATAAATGGTACTGACAGAGAGTGTGTTCTTAGCACTAAGCACCCTCTTCTGTGCATCGGATCTGTACGGGTCTGTTAAAAGCGTGGTTCTTTTTTGAATAATATCTCTGAACTGATAAAAAGAAAACAGAAGACATCTCTGCTTGGTAGTCTATAGTTATGACTTATTTGATCCAAGGACATCCTTGTTTCTCCCTCAGATAAATCATCAAAGCAAGATACACTGACGAGTTGCCCATAGTTTAAGCATGGAAACCAGTATCCACGGTCGGAAACACGTAACACCACGTTTTGGGATAAGAAATGAGGTTTGGCGATATTGCCCTCGATCGGACTCATTGCCCTCAATGTTTTAAAATTATTGATACTCATTGGGAAATGTCAATACATCATAACTGTCCTCATTTTGTCTATGAATAGCAGACTAATAAGGGTGCGTTTTGCCTGAGAAGCTTCAATATCTAACCAAATTGGCGCCATGGCCTCACTAACATCGGGTAAAGAAGAGCTTAATTGATAGCTTTTAATATCCGGGAGATATGCTCCCCGCAAACTGTGGGGTCTTTGTAATTTGGTTAACTTGCTAAGGGGTCGCTTTTGATGACAAATCAAAGAGCTACATCATCCATTAATTCTCTTAAATGTCTGTCCGGGAAACATCAAAGAAAGCATTCACACGGGGTATAGCAAACAAGGGAGGGAATTCATGTTAATAAGAGCTAACCGATTTAGCCAGGATATTGGAAGTGCCTCCCAGCTTCGAAAGTCTTGTTTAATTTTGTCAAACAAATGGACAAATTCCAACTTAAGTAAAATTTCAAAGATAGGATTAATGAATATACCTAAATAGGGAATATCCCCATAACTCCGGGATCATTGAAAAAGAAACCAGGTTTCTCCATTTACATCAGCTATTTCCCCAAGATCGCCCATAGACATGGCCTCCGACTTTGTAAGATTAATGGTATTAACGTGACTTCTCTTCCACTTCTGGGGCAGATATGTTGGGGTCCCTGCAGATGGCCTTCACCAGTGGCTCAATGACCAACGTAAACAACACTGGCGAAAGGGGTCTACCTTGGACTGCCTCTTGGAATATTAATGTTACAGGATCTCAAAACATTGGTGAGAAACGTGGCCAGAGGATTGCTTTCAAGGAGCCTCACCCACTTGATAAAAACTTTGCCTGGACCAAACCATTCTTATATATACAAGACATACAGCCACTCAATCCAATCAATGCCTTCTCTGTGTCTAAAGGGATCACTCTGCTTTTTTCACCGCAGAGAGCGGCGCGAGCTGGGCGGAAGTGAAGTTGGAGCGCAGAGCTGGTCGGGAAGGTACGTGATTGATATTTAAAGAACTTACCTCGACGCCAACGGTCTTTTCACCGCAGAGAGTGGCGCGAGCTGGGCGGAAGTGAGGTTGGAGCGCAGAGCTGGTCGGGAAGGTAAGTGATTGATATTTGAGTGCAGTTGAACACGTGGCTGCAAGGATGGTGTAGGAAGGAGGGCTTCAGGTATTTGGACAATTGGACTGCATTCTGGGGAAGGTGGGACCTGTACAAACAGGACGGGTTGCACCTGAACCAGAAGAGCACCAATATCCTGGGGGGTAGGTTTGCTAGCACTCTTTGGGGGGGTTTAAACTAATTTGGCAGGGGGATGGGATCCGGACTTGTAGTCCAGCAAGTAAGCTAGCTGTTTGTCAGAATGTCCAAGAATGTAGGGAGGCTGTGGAGAAGGTAGCACTGACAGGGAATACTTGCGGACACAGAGATGGGCTCAAGTGCGTATACTTCAAAGCAAGGAGTATCAGAAATAAGGTGGGTGAACTTAAGGCATAGATCGGTACCTGTGACTACGATGTTGTGGCCATCACGGAAACGTGGATAGATGAGGGACAGGAATGGTTGTTGGAGGTTCCTGGTTACAGATGTTTCAGTAAGATTAGGGAGGATGGTAAAAAAGGAGGGGGGGGCATTGCTAATTAGAAATGGTATAACGGCTGCAGAAAGGAAGTTTGAGGGGGATCTGCCTTTGGAGGTAGTATGGGCTGAAGTCAGAAATAGGAAAGGTGCAGTCACCTTGTTGGGTGTTTACTATAGGCCCCCCAATAGCAGCAGAGATGTGGAGAAACAGATTGGGAAACAGATTTTGGAAAGGTGCAGAAGTCACAGGGTCGTAGTTATGGGCGACTTCAACTTCCCAAGTATTGATTGGAAGCTCTTTAGATCAAGTAGATTGGATGGGGCGGTGTTTGTGCAGTGTGTCCATGAAGCTTTTCTAACTCAGTATGTAGATTGTCCAAACAGAGGGGAGGCCATATTGGATTTGGTACTCGATAATGAGCCGGGACAAGTGATGGACTTGGTAGTGGGTGAACATTTTGGTGATGGTGACCACAATTCTGTGACTTTCACCTTGGTTATGGAGAGAGATAGGTGCGCACAACAGGGTAGATTTTACAATTGGGGGAAGGGAAATTACAATGCTGTAAGACAGGATTTGAGGAGCATAAGTTGGGAGCATAGGCTGTCAGGGAAGGATGTGGTGGAAATGTGGAACTTTTTCAAGGAGCAGATACGACGTGTCCTTGATATGTATTTACCTATCAGGCAGGAAAGAAATGGTTGTGTGAGGGAGCCTTGGTTGACGAGGGAGGTTGAATGTCTAGTAAAGATGAAGAAGGAGGCTTACATAAGGTTGAGGAAACAGGGTTCGGACAGGGCAGTGGAGGGATACAGGATAGCCAGAAGGGACCTGAAGAAAGGGATTAGGAGAGCTAAGAGAGGGCATGAAAAATCCTTGGCGGATAGGATCAAGGATAACCCCAAGGCATTTTATGCGTATGTGAGAAACATGAGAATGACGAGAACGAGGGTATGTCCGATCAAGGACAGTAGTGGGAGATTGTGTATTGAGTCGGAAGAGATAGGAGAGGTCTTGAATGAGTACGTTTCTTCAGTATTTACGAACGAGAGGGACCGTATTGTTGAAGAGGAGAGTGTGAAACGGACTGGTAAGCTAGAAGAGATACTTGTTAGGAAGGAAGATGTGTTGGACATTTTGAGCAACTTGAGGATAGACAAGTCCCCGGGCCTGACGGGATATATCCTAGGATTATGTGGGAAGCAAGAGAGGAAATTGCAGTACCGTTGGCAATGATCTTTTCGTCTTCACTGTCAACGGGGGTGTACCAGGGGACTGGAGAGTAGCGAATGTTGTGCCCCTGTTCAAAAAAGGGAATAGGGATAACCCCGGGAATTACAGGCCAGTTAGCCTTACTTCTGTAGTAGGCAAAGTAATGGAAAGGGTACTGAGGGATAGGATTTATGAGTATCTGGAAAGACACTGCTTGATTAGGGACAGGCAGCACGGATTTGTGAAGGGTAGGTCTTGCCTTACAAGTCTTATTGAATTCTTTGAGGAGGTGACCAAGCATGTGGATGAGGGTAGAGCAGTGGATGTAGTGTACATGGATTTTAGTAAGGCATTTGATAAGGTTCCCCATGGTAGGCTTATGCGGAAAGTCAGGGGGCATGGGAAATTTGGCCAATTGGATAGAAAACTGGCTAACCAGTCGAAGTCAGAGAGTGGTGGTAGATGGTAAATATTCAGCCTGGAGCCCAGTTACAAGTGGAGTTCCGCAGGGATCAGTTCTGGGTCCTCTGCTGTTTGTAATTTTTATTAATGACTTGGATGAGGGAGTCGAAGGGTGGGTCAGTAAATTTGCAGATGATACGAAGATTTGTGGAGTTGTGGACAGTGAGGAGGGCTGTTGTCGGCTGCAAAGAGACTTAGATATGATGCAGAGCTGGGCTGATGAGTGGCAGATGGAGTTCAACCCTGCCAAGTGTGAGGTTGTCCATTTTGGAAGAACAAATAAGAATGCGGAATACAGGGTTAACGGTAGGGTTCTTAGTCAGGTGGAGAAACCGAGGGATCTTGGGGTCTATGTACATAGATCTTTGAAAGTTGCCACTCAGGTGGATAGAGCTTGTAAGAAGGCCTATGGTGTATTAGCGTTCATTAGCAGAGGGATTGAATTCAAGAGTCGTGAAGTGATGTTGCAGCTGTACAGGACTTTGGTTAGGCCACATTTGGAGTACTGTGTGCAGTTCTGGTCGCCTCACTTTAGGAAAGATGTGGAACCTTTGGAGAGGGTGCAGAGAAGATTTACCAGGATGTTGCCTGGAATGGAGAATAGGTCGTACGAGGATAGGTTGAGAGTTCTCGGCCTTTTCTCGTTGGAGCGGCGAAGGATGAGAGGTGACTTGATAGACGTTTATAAGATGATTAGAGGAATAGATAGAGTAGACAGTCAGAAACTTTTTCCCCGGGTACAACAGAGTGTTACAAGGGGACATAAATTTAAGGTGAAGGGTGGAAGGTATAGGGGAGATGTCAGGGGTGGGTTCTTTACCCAGAGAGTGGTGGGGCATGGAATGCGCTGCCCGTGGGAGTGGTAGAGTCAGAATCATTAAGCGGCAATTGGATAGGTACATGGATGGGTGCTTAATCTAGGATAGATGTTCGGCACAACATCGTGGGCCGAAGGGTCTGTTCTGTGCTGTATTGTTCTATGTTCTAATACATATATAGTTTGTTCTGGGCAGGCTTAGACCATATTGAGTAATCTTCTAATATTGTTGGAGTATCTGCAGCCCTTTATAAGCTGGTGTGGTCCAGTTTGACAATGGAAGGATACCCATTTTCCAGCCGTAATGTAAGGGTCTCAGACAGGATTTTGAAGTCAACATTTAAAAGTGAGATGGGTCTCTAAGAAGCACAATCTTCCAGTGTTTTCGTTTTCTTAAGAATAAGAGAGACATGAACCTCTCTTAAAGATGATGGGAATCAATCGTGACCGTGTGAGTGACTAACATGGTAAGCATCGGCCCTGACAATAAATTTATAAATTCCACGTGAAATTCACTTGGAAATCCGTCAGGACCGGGCGCCTTTCCGCCCTGAAGCTGCGTTATACTCTCCAGCACTGACAATGGTGCATTAAGGCAAGACAGTCATTTGGAGGTTACCCCTGGAAGATCCAAGTTCTTGAAGAAACACTCCATCTTAATCCTCATAATGGTCAGTCTGATATAATACGGAGTAAAACCTCTGAAATGCTGCTTTAACCTTTATGGGATTGCAGCTAACGGTTCCAGTACCTTCCCTAATTGAGGTAATGGCTTTGTGGTTCTCTTTTTACTCGCAAGATAGGCTAAATACTTGCCCGGGTTTATCACCATGCTCAAACAGCCTTTATTTTGCAAATGTAAGTTCCTGTCTGTGTGAGCATAGAATTCACTGTAGACCAATGCATCATTATCCTCTGCAGCCTAGCTACCGAGGTTTTATCACAGTTTGGCCTCTCGGCTGCCTTCAGCCGTGCCTGGAGCAAGCGTTTCTGCTCCAGCTTCTGCCAAATCCTAAGAAATATTTATTCCTTTGGCATAAGCCTTAGCAATTTTCCATAGAATGGATGGGTAACTGGTTGAATCTGAATTAATGGCTAAGAAAGATCTGAATTCATTACAAAAATACTCAATGAACTTACTATCCTTAAGAATAAAACGATCCATTCGCCAGTGTCGCGAACCTGCTATATTGCCCTTAACCTTAACCAATAAGTATACTGTTGCATGGTCAGAAATGGTAATATTCCCAATTGTACAGACAACACCGAATCGAAGATTGCTGCAAGGTGAGGAAGAGATCAACCCTAGTGTGGCCTTTCTGCGGGTTAAAGAAGAAAGTAAAATCCCTATACATGAGGTGGATCTGCCTCCAAACATCCACCAGCCACAGTTCCACACAAAATTTGCTTAGTTTGTTAATATGGTACTGGGGGCTTTTGGCCATTCTGTACACCGTGGATGAAAAGACAATTGAAATCTCCTCCTACAATAATGTGCTGCGAAGAAAGATTACTTAATTTGGAAATAGCATCTATCAGGAATTTAAGGCTGTGCGCCAGGGGGCAACAAACATTCAAAATACCGTTTTCATTCCCAGACATCTTTGAGGAGTATGATCCTCCGGTGTGTGTCTCATACAATCTCGTAATTTAAGTGGAAGATTATTCCTCACCAGTATGGCTTCTCCTCTACTCCTAGTATCAAAAGATGAAAAATAAACCCGGTCAAACCCACCCTGCTGTAATGTGAAATGTTCCTTGTCATCAAGGTGCATCTCCTGCAGTAGAACAATAACCACCCTCTCCTTTTTAAGGCTAGAACGTACCCTTTTCCTATTAACTGGCTCCCCTTAATGCTACAGATGCACCATTTAAGCATGACATTAGCCATAACACACTGGAACAACATTTGAACTCCAAAGAGGAAGACCTCGAATTACAAATCGCTGAGCATCAATGAAAAAACACTCATAGAGCCTACACAAAGACTAACTAAAGCTACTACAACTAACAAGCTCTCAAAACGTTCCATAACTAAATGCATACAAAGACAACAAAAAACAGGATACAAAGTGCCAATGGCTCTCAGGAGGGGCATTTACCCCCCGCCCACCGAGGGCATTTACACGTCTCAAATCTTTATCTTCTGCCACATTAGTAATACCGCATCTAGGACAATTAATCACAAACATCGCGATTGAACTGCCCTTAGGTAGGTATTCAGTCATTATGATCACCTTCATAACTCCCTCCAGCTTGAGCCGAAACCGACACACAAACTAAGCAAGAGAAAAACGAGTAGTAATATTAGTGAATTTAAAAGTGTGTACTCTACCCATCCCCGACTATTATTTAATAGCAGAAAGATTCAACAAACTTCCTTTAAAACGAGAGAAGCATGATTATCGATATCCATGAAAGCATCCAGCCTGCTTTATAGTGTCCACAAAGTTTTCGCGTCCTCTGGAGAGTCAATGGATCTACTGAAAGAGTCACCAGTGCATGGATCTATTGAAAGCATACGGAGCACCGCTGGGTTCATTAAGGAATACTGAATCTCAACTTCCCTTAGCATTCTCTTGATATCATCAAAAGATTTTCTTTTTTGAATCACTGCCGCTGAAAAGACCTGGAAGAACATAATCCTGGAACCCTTATTAGATCTTTTCCCTGTGTTCTGGAAGATTCCATAAGTCTTTGAATGCCTCTGGAACTACGTGATCGCACAAGGACAGGGTGAGGGCGTTAGTCTGAGTCAGACCTGCCCTCAGTAACCCGATGAACTGTCTCACTCTTCACCTGTCCTTCTTCAGCTTCGAAGTGAAGGAATCACGGCAGCCAGTTCTCGAAAAAACAACACTGGCTGAACACCTTATGTCTCCAGCAGACCGATGATATGAACATTCTTCATTCTGCTCAGTTTTCGTGGTCGTCACCTTGTTTAGTTAAGGAACGGATATGTTTTCCAAGGGCGAGGATTTGCTCCTTAGAGGAATCAATCACAGACTCTGCCCCTGCAGTTTGGCGCTCGACCTCATCCGTTCTGTTTCCAAGGCTTTCAAGTTGCTCGTCATGTATTTGGAGCATGGCTGAGCGCGGTTCTAGCCTACTGCTGAACTTTTCTTCAATCATAGCTTCAATCATTTCACGTGACTTGGTGAACTCGGTGACCAAGGCCTGGTGAGTAACTGGGTCCACCAAACGAGCAGAGGGGGTTACAGCTCAGCCTCAGGCATACTCGATGCTTCTGACGTTGCCCTGCATGTTGGGACTTACTCGATCCTTTCCCGTGTTTTGTCATTTCCACTTGACAAAACGAAATTAGTAAGGATTCTCTAGATCATTTCGTGTTCAATTTTAAGTAAATGACTATGGTGGGGTAGGTTAGATTACCACTCTGATTCACAGCACAGCAAAGCAGACCTTTCATATCACTGCCATCTTGTTTCCCCCTTAAAACTTTGTCGATGTTATCATTTCATTTAATTCCTGGTTATTCTGGAGCCATGCCATTCAGTACCAATGTCTACATTTTCCCCACAAGGCACATTGCTGCCCACTCCTCGATAATCCTTGACTCCTTTGTGATTCGTGAACCTGCCTCAAAAATATTCAATATCTCTGCCTCGCAGGAAAGATTGAGCATAAATGAACATAAACTGACTCATCGATGTGTGAGATCAGTTTTAATTTTGTATCCTTATCTGAGAAAGGATATAGTAATATTGGAAGTAGTTCAGAGGTGCTTCCCTTCACTTATTCCATGGATGAAGGGCTGACAATATGGAGACTTTTACAGGTTACCCTTGGAATGAGAGCTGATCTTATTGAAATATACAATGCCTTGGGGTGAATGGATCAACTAGATACTCACTGGGTGTTTGCATAGTCCAAACTTGAAGTCATTGTCATAGAACCCCTCCAGTGTGGAAGCAGGACATTCTGCCCATCGAGTCCACACCAATCCACCGAACATTATCCTATCCAGACCTCTCCCCCTACCCTATCCATGTAACCCTGCATTTCCCATGACTAACTCACTTAACCTACACATTCCTGGTCACTCTGAGTAATTTAGCATGGCCAATAACTCTAAGCTGCACATCTTTGGAATATGAGAGGAAACTGGAGAACTGGGAAGAAACCTACACAGACACGGGAAGAATGTTCAAAATCCACATAGAGGGTCGGACAAGGTTCGAAATTGACCTCAGTTCATTGCTGATATGAGGTAGCAGTGCTAACCACAAATCCACCATACTGCTCCATTAGCCCTATTAGTTACCTGCGGCTGATGAAAGAAATCTGTCTTACTTGTTCCTGTCACTGAATCAGGCCCAGTCTGAAGCCTTTACAATCGGTCATATCACCAACCTGGTTACATTTAAAATGTGTTATGAGCAGTGGAGGAGTGGGACTAGAAAAGGAAACTGTTGACACCCTCCAACTTCAGTCAGAACAGGATTGAGGAGAAATTCTCAATGTTGGATTACATTAAAGTGGGAATTCTTTTTCTCAGAAGTTTGGGATGGTTGAATCTTTATATTAAAGCAAGGCTGGCCTCGTCTGATTGTTAATAGACAGATGAATCAGGGATAATGGTGCATGGAGGGAAAAGTGCAGCTGGGACCATAATGAGATGAGCCACGACCTTATTCACGTGTGGAGTAGTGTCATAGTACTGATTGGCCCACTTGTGTCCCTCAGCCCTGTGTTCTGATGTTCCATTCAGCCCTTGGGACCTGCTACACAGGGGCAGATCGAGACCACTCCAATGGTTAGGCACAGTTTCAGAAATGTATTTGTAGAATCCAGGCTGGGTCAGAAAGTGACCACCAACCTCAATCCTTCTTTCCAGGCTTCCCCTCTCTGTAACTTCTGCTCCAAATGTGAGTCATGTTCCAGACCCAGATTCACAGTGAGTACAGCCACCATACCCCACCAAGGGTTAACTCAAACAAATCTTCTGCTCTCCCTGTACATTGTACAATACGATTTCCAGGAAAATAACCCGTTACTTTCCAAAATCATAACATAGGAATGCAAGATAAAGGAACAGGAGTCGGCCATTCGGCCCCTCAAGCCTGAACGCTCATTTAATAAGAACATGGCTGATCGGCTCCAGGTCTGAACTGCGCTTTTCCACGCAATTCGTTGTATCCCTCCACAACTCTTTTGGAATAGGGAATTTCAGACATTCACTACCTTGTGAGAGAAGATTGAAATTGGTGTTCCTTATTTGGTATCTATCTCCTTGAGTTCAGGGGAAACACCTTCTCAGCATTTACCTTGTCAAGCCCCCCTGTATCTTGTACATTTCAGTAATATCACCCTTATGCATTTCAACCGCAATGAATAATCGCCTCACCATTTTCGATGGACTCAATAAATCAACACTTTCATGCCAGGAACCCGCCTCATGAACCAACCTAGTTACTTGCAACATCAGCATGCTGACGCTACGTTTCCTGCACAGGAACACTCCAATCCCTTTGTGCTGCTCCGTTATTTGGGAGTCCTCTCCATTAAATAACAGCCTGAATTTTGGTTCTCAGTGTCATCTACAAACTCGGATGTATATTGAACTCAGCTCCCGCCGTCAGGCTGTCAGTGTAGATTGTAAATAACTGATGCCATCGGCCTGATATTTGTGATAATTCAGTAGATACACCTTTATCATGAAGATCCATTAAGCCTGACTCTCCGATTTATATATGTTAACCCACCGTCATTCCATGCTAATATATTATCCATCAAACTAAAAGCCTCTGTTTTGTGTCAGAACGTTTATTTTGTGATACCTTGTGGAAAATCTCTGGAAAGCCTCACGTTGACCAGTTCCCTTCATCAAGGCTGTTTGTCACATTCTCAGGAGTTCCTGATGAAGGGCTCTTGCCCAACACATTGACTTTCCTGCTCCTTGAATGCTGCCTGCCCTGTTGTGCTTTTCCAGCATGACTCTAATCTTGACATTCTCAGGGATCTCCAGAAAAAATATATATGATTTTACAGAACAAAACTGGTTTCCCTTTCACAAAATCATGCCAACTCTGGGTTTATCTTTTCTAACTGCCCTGCAATTCCTTCCTTACCAACAGGCTCGAGAAGATTCCCAGCAATAATGGTTAGGCAAAATGGTTCCTTCTTTCTGTCTCATTCGTTTCTTGAAGACAGGCGCCACATTGGAGGGTCTCAAATTTCGCTGGAACACTCCTGTAATCCAGAGTGTTATGGAATATTTCACACAGTGCTGCTAGTCACTCTGTGACCACTTCTTTTAAAATTAACTGCTGACCTATTATCCTTATTCTTATCTGTTAGTTTAAAACCTTGTTACTTTTGTTACAGACAATTCAAGAAATTCCCTCCTATTGCCATTTTGTTTACACCATTTAAACGCATACTTTCCCGATGAGGAACGATTTAAAATACTGGTGTAAGTTATTTGCCTGTTCTCTGTGGCCAGTTCCCTAATGGCCCTCCACGTGGCCTCAATGTACTTTCCTGACTGCACCTCTGCCTCAGCTCACAAACACATTTTTAAGCTTTTCTTTATACAGACGGAAAAGCTCGTGATCCTTGCCTTCATATTTCTTGCAAATTTATTACATCATACCTTTTCATACATCTTTCTCGCTTTCTAGATTCATACAGTCATATTGTGCACAAACAGACCATTTGGTCCAATTTGTCCATGCTGACCAGGTTTTCTAAACTAAACTAGTCTCATTTGCCTGCACTTGGCCCATATGCCTCTAAACGTTTCCCATTCATATGTTTGTCTAAATGTCTTTGAAATATTGTAGCTGTACTTACATCTACGACTGTTCCTCTGGCAGATCATTCCATACTTACATCACCCTCTGTGTAAATAAAGTTTCCCTTTTGTCCCATTCAAGTTTTCCCTCTTTTACATTAAAGCTATGCATCTATGTTTGAACTCCCTGATCCTGCAGAAAAGACCTTGGCTATTCACCCTATCCATACCTCCCATGACATTATAAACTTCGAGAATGTCACCCCTCAACCTCCTACACTCTATCTGATACTAACTTCAAGATAAAATGTTGAGCAATAAGCATTTCAAATTTGAAAGAATTATAAAGATGACAGGTAAAGAAAACTGCCCAAATTTCATACTGCCAGTTTTGCTCTATGTTGCAAAACTAAGGCAACATGAAACTCTTACTAGTTCCAATAAGAGGTCAAGCACCTGAATTCCTTAGTGTGAAGGAGGTGATGATCTATAGAGTGAAAACCTATCTCTTGCTAGATCTATATAATACCACATGGTCAGCATTCTCTCTCCTTTTCTCTCTGTGACCTTGTGTGGTTACGTTTTCCTTAGCTTACAATCAGTTAGAGAGAACCCCTTTCCCCCATTCACATCTTAATTTAAACTCATTTTGCATCATCTTCTCGTTCCCAACTGCTAATAGCCCGTTTATCTTATGCCATGCCCTCTTTTCCAAGTCATGCATCCCCAACTCCGGCAAGGGATTAAAAAGCCAAGTTTCCAAACTTTTTCAGTTCTGAACAAGTCACACGGACTTGTAAGGCTAACTCTGTTTCTCTGTTTCTGCAGATGCTGCCAGACCTGCTGGGTTTCTCCAGAAACGAATGGGCACAGCGCAAAATTTCAATTAAAGAAATAGCGAAGGATACTGGAACTAAAAACACAAAAATTGCTGGAGAAATTGAGAGCTTCGTGAAAGGGTCACTGGACCCAAAATATTGACTCTATATTCACTACAAAAGACGCCCGCACACCTGCTTTGTTTCTTCAGCAATTTTTGAACAAGTTCCAATTCGTAAAAGCTTCTCAACTGCCCTGTCCAACACGGAGTATCGTACCCTGGGAACTGAACGATCATGCAAAGTGCACACATTCATTGGCACTGAAACTACATATGGCTGGCATCACTGACACCACAGAGCTCTTCATCATGGTCAGGGAGAAAACCAGAGAGAAACACATTCAATTCAACCGCAGAAGATGACATTAAGAAAAAGGAGAAGATTTAGATGAATATGTTAAAGGGTTTGAGTAATGCAACAAATTGGAAGCAGAACACCAAGGACAGACCCTCAGCAGAATGAGAGAAGGAAAATGGAAGTATTAGCGCATCAGAAACCAGGTGATGTCACTGAGTTCACAGCTGATGGGTGAATGGGTCTCGATGTGAACTGGGGGACAGTCAGTAGAATTGAATTGCAGATATTGCAGCTCAAACTGGGCTATCACGTGATGCTGTTGACAACATCAGCAATAGAAGCAGGATTGTATTCAAACATAATCTGTAACATTTTCCCCAGGATATTCCATCAGACTACAATTACCACCAAGCCGAGTGATGATTCAGTGATATGTGTGGGTGAACATGCCAAGGTCAAGACCGTGTGTACCTAAAGCTGATGACAAACCATTAAAACTACCGCACTTGAATGGTTTCATTCCAAACAGCAGAACTAACATCTGATAGAGAGGGCGAAATGATCCCAAGACCAGCAGATCAGATCTAAACTCTGCAGTCCTGGCACATCCAGACATAAATGTCGGTGTACTACTAAACAACTTACTGGAGGAAAGGACTCCAGAAATATTCCCATTTTAAGTAATGGAACAGCCTTGCACATTAATGAAAAAGACAAAAAAGATGGTATTATCTGCACCATCCTCAGCCAGAGGTGTTGAATCGATGATCCGCGTCATCCTCGTCATGATGCCCACAGAATCACAGATGCCAGTCTTCAACGAATTCGATTCACTGCACTTGACATGAAGAAACAGTTGGACACGTAGATACGACAAAGGCAATGGGCCCTGACACCATTTCCGCAATGGTACTGAAAACTTGTGCTGCACAACAAGCCGTGAATCTGGGGAAGCTTTTCCATTCCAGCTCCAACTCTGACAACTCACTGGCAATGTGGAAAATTACTCAACTATGTCCCGTCCCCTAATAGATTAATAATTACATTCTGACCATTTAACACTCCCTCAGTGCCTTCATGGTAATCACATTGGGGGGGGGGGGCAGTTAATTTTGACAGAGCTGTCAAGCAGGACAGAAATAACCCGCTCAGTGTGATTTCCGATAGGTTCCTTTGTGGAAATGGTGCCGTTGTGGAAATGTCACTGGATTGCTAATCCAATACAAGATAATGCTCATGGCAGCTGGTGGAAGTTACAAACATTAATAAAATATCATGATCTAGAATCTGGTGATGGTAACAGTGACCTTGCATCCAATGTTGATTGTAAACATCGATCTCCTTCCCCAGGGTACTTTCAGGAAGTGAATCTCCCGTGTTTTCCTGGTCTGGCCTAAAAATAACTCCAGCCACAGAGCCATGTGATAAAGTCTTCAATGGTCCCTGACACGGCCAAGCAAGACACTCAATTCTACCACACTGCTCCAAGGTCCTAAAGGATAAAACCAGACAGAATACCCAGCACCAGCCACGATATCAGAAAAGGGAACGGGAATCACAGTCCTGTTGACCCTGCAGAGTCCTCCTTCCTAAGATCTGAGAGATTGTGACAACATTTCCAGAGCTTTCCCACAAGCTGCACAGAAACATTGGGAAAGGAGTAGGCCATTCAAAACATTGAGCCTTCCCCATTCTAGTTCTTGAGAAAATCTCCTCAATGCAGTTTTCCCGATTCAGTGTTCATATCCAATAATATGTTTAAACATCGTGAAATATAAAATAAGAACTGTTGTAGTCCCTTCAGTCCACAAATCTTGCTCCTCGATTCAATATACAAGCAGTTCTCTGATAATGCGGGTTTATTAAACGTGATTTGACTGCAATGCGATTTATGAATTATGCACCTTTTTTCTATAAAGTGAGCTCCCGCTCACTGTGACGTGATTCCTTGCCAGGCACCAGCTCAACAACAAAACCCAGCTTCAGGATCCTTTGTCTGCAAAATGCACCCCCTGAGTGTTCAGCTAAAACAGGAATGCAATCCGCTCTGCAAAGTCTTGAACCTGAGCCTGAAGTAGAATTAGTTCAATTAGAAGGAATTTTATTTCAAACCGGGGAGAATCTTGAGGAGAAATGGAATTCCAAGTTAGCATCACGTGGCCATTCAGCCCTGTGCGCTTTCTGGTGAAGAATTTGGTGAAAGGTACAGGGATGTAGCCAGTGACTGCATTGTGAAAGTGTTGCATTTACAGCACTATTTCATTACCTTTTATGATTGAAAGGTTGAATTAGACTGTGCAAGTGTGTGTGTTAGACAAACTTTAATTTTGTTTTTTACTGATATTTTGCGGTTCGCCCATTATTCTCTTTTCCCAATAGACCACATTATCAATATTGTATGATTTTCTGCAACACAGTGATGCACAGGAACACAGCTACCACGTTATTGGAGAGCAACCTGTAATGATATCTGATCCTCTATCTTCATACCATACTCTGCTCTCTCCCTATCCTTTTAGTTTCCAGAAATCCATTTTTATATTCAGTGCCTTGGTTTCCACAGGTTCAGCAGTCTCTGAGTGCAGACATTTATTCTCATCTCAATGCAGAGTGGTCTGTCTGTGCCTAATACTCTGGCCCCTTGTTTTGATGTCCCAGCCAGGGGAATTGTCACCCCTGCTTTGAATCTGTCTTGTCCTGACAGAGTTTTATATATTTCACTGATATCTCCACTCATTTTCCTAAAGCTCATGGAATTCAGGCCCAGGCGCCCCAGATTCTGCTCCCATAGCAGCAATCAGTCGGGTCACCTTCGCTGCTCTCCCTCAATGTCAGGTTTGTCCTTTATGAGGTAAGGAGACCAAAACTGTACATAATACTGCACAGTGTTTTAGATGAGGTCTCACCAACGCCCTGTACAGCTGCAGTAACACACCCTTATTCCTGTATTCAAATCCCCCTGAAATGAAGGTGAATACACGATTTATCTGCCTATCTGCTTTCTGCTCCTGCAATATTGCTTTCAGTGACTGGTGTACAGGGAGATCCAGATCATTTATCAATGTTACAGCTCCCCACTTGTTGGGTCTGTATACACTGGTCAGCGTGCCAATGCCATTACCAGTATTAACTTCATGATTCAGATCTCATTGCCCTGCACTGACCTTGGAGGGCTGCACAGAAGAAAAAAATGCAGCTTAAGTTCCTTTATAGATCAACATTTTTCAAACAATGCCCTTTCAAATGATAGGCTCCAGTTCTGGTTTTCCCATCAAAGGTCACAATATCACATATCACATATCCCACGCCTCCCCTCCCCATTGCTCCTCATGTGCCACGTATTTGCCCATACACATCACTTGTCTCAATCACCTTGAAGCATTTTGACATCCTGCTCACCCACTCACATTATGATATTGTTTAGTGCCATCTGCAAACTTGAAAATCTTGTGTTTGATCCACTCAATCAAATATATGATTGTATTGGGAATAGCTGGGGCCCAAACCCCGATCCTTGCTTTATCTTCCAAGCCTCCTGCCATTCATTTAGTTCTCCCCTGTCCAGTTCCTTCTTCCAAAGTGCATTATTTCACATTTATCAGGGTTACATTCCATCTGCCATTGATCCAACCATCTGACCATTCCATCTGTATCTTCCTGTAACATAAGACATTCCTCCTCACTGCCAACCACCCGGCCAATCTTTGTATAAAACACAAACTTCGTTGTCACTCTCCTGCCACCCCTGTCTATATTCACAGCTGCATCATTTATGAATACCACAAATAATCAGGTTAAAGATGACACAACACCAGGTTATACTCCAACAAGTTTATTCGGAGGCACTAGCTTTGAAGAGCTGCTTCTTCATCAGTTGTTTTGCGCTTTGAAATCTCGTGCCTCTGAATACACCTGCTGAACTATCACCTGGTGTGATGTGATTTTTAAGTTTGTCCACCTCAGTCCAACACCAACACCTCCGTATCACAAATAATAAGGGACACAGCACTGATCCCTGTGATACACCATTGGATACCAGTCTCAGTCACACTAACAGCCTTCAACCACTACCCCTCTGTCTCCTAACAGTAAGGTGATTTGGATGCAACTTGGCAAGTCACGAATGACTCCGACCTTTTTGTTTGTTATTCTTTTCCACTTGACACACTTGCAGAATATCTGGGGATTCTCCCTAATCTTGCCCTACCAGCAGGTTTCTCTGCCCCTGTTTTAGGCAGTTCTTACCAAGTGAAGAATTTCCTCATTATTGTGGTCTTAAACGGTCTGTCCCTTAAACTGCAATTATTTGCCTTGAATGTGAAACTGACAGCCAGGGAAACGGCCTGTTTATTTCCAACTTGGCATATGTTTTGTGAAGTTTCCAAGTTTCATTGTGACCCTCCTCTCATTCTTTCAAACTCGAAAGAACACAGGCCGAGTTTCCTCATCAGGCAATCTCGCCATCTGAGGGATTAATCTGGACAATGTCCATTGCACTTTTTTGTGGTCAGTATATTCTTTCTCAGATTGGGTCACCAACACTTTACACAATGGATGTAGGTTTGCTCGCTACATTTCCAGACGTTTCGTTATCTTACTAGGTAACATCTTCAGTGGACCTCATGCGAAACAATCCTTAAAATTCCTGCTTTCCATTTATATGTTTGGATTTCTTTGTGTTGGTGATGCTATTTCCTGTGGCGAATCACTTCCTGTTCCTTTTCTCAGAGGGTGGTTGATGGGGTCTAAAATCTAATAGCACATCGAGTTAGACATCTGTCAGAAATACATATGGATTTTCTCCATTGTTGCTGTTAATTCCTAAATATCCAATATCACATGCTGTATAATAGATTCCAACAGTTTCCAACTTGCAGTTGTCAAGTTAATTGTTTGGCAGTTCTCCAAACTATGTCTTCTTCCCTTTATAGATGCTTGGATTCCTTCCATTAATCTATAGTGCTTGGACCACGTTTGCTAACTTCCATTTATCCACAATGGCTTCCAGCCTGTGCAGAATGCACAGGAAAATGAAACACAGTCATCGACAGTGAAATTAATATTTCTATCGCCGATTTATGTCAGACATTTTAATATGAAGTACATTAGGATTGTCAGACTTAGCAATGCTCAATCCAGTAACATTCTCAAATACCACCTTGTTACTGATATAAGTTGACTTTATGTCTTCAGTTGCACAAGCCCTCCATGATCACTGGGTATTACTGGGTGATTTTGTGGATCTTCCTCCATGAAGCCAGATGCAAAGTAACTGGTTATTTTCTTGGCCATTTCCCTGTTTTTCACAATAAACTCTCCTCTCCCGATTACCAATTTCCATATTTGACCTTGCTTTTACTTTGTTTCCTTTGAAATGCAGATTGTAGATTTATGCAGTGTTTTTGTTCATGTTTGTTAGCATTCATGTTCTGTTTTACATTTCCTTATCAATTTCATGGCCCTTGTTTCAGGATCGTGAATTTCTGAGAATTCTTAGGTTTCCACAATGACTGAAATTCTTCCGAAGCCACTTCCTATGATTAATACGTTTTCTAACTTGTTATGTTAAACATCATTGTGTCACTTTCCCTTTCTTTGGTGTTTATACCTGAAATAAATAGACATATTATTCAGACTTTGCATTATTTCTATAAATCTCCTGGTCCTGACGAAATATATTCAGGAACACTGCAGGAGGACAGAGAAGGAATTGCGGGAGCCCTGGCTGATATTGTTGCATCATTGCTGGCCAACAGGTGAGGTCCCGGAGGACTGGAGGGTTGCGAATGCTGTGCCCTTACTCAAGAAGGGCTACAAAGAAAAATTTTGGAACTATGGACCACTAAACCTAAAATCTGTAGCAGGTAACTTACTTGAAAAGGTTCTGAGAGATAAGATATACGTGCATTAGGAAAAACAGGGTGTGATTCGGAGCAAGATTAGACTGGTGCTAGAAAAGCACAGCAGAGCAAGCAGCATCCGATGAACAGGAAAATCAACGTTTCTGGCAAAAGTCTATCATCAAAGTCAGCACGGCTTTGTGCATCGGACACCATAGCTCACAAATTTGTTCGAATTCTTTGACGAAGTGACCAGCAACGTTGAGGAGGTCAGGCTGGTATGCGTAGTCTATATGGATTCAAGTAAGTCCTTTAATAAGCTTCCACATGGTGCGCAGCTCTGGAAGGTTAGATCGCATGAAATTGAGGAGGACCTGCCAAATTGGATACAAAATTGGCTTGAAGGCAGGAAGCAAAGAGTAATAGTGGAAGGATGCTTGTCAGATGGGAGGCCTGGGACTAATGGAATGCATCGGGGCGACGCTGGCACCACTATATATGACATATATCTATAATTTACATGAGAATGTACGTGCATGATTTGTAAGTTTGAAGGTGACAATAAAATAGACGGTTACATGGAGAATGACAAAGGTTATCAGAAACTTCAGAACTTACAGCAGTACCTTGATCAGCTCGGGAAGTGGGCCGAGAAATGATAAATGGATTTTAATGCAGATCAGTGTAAGTTCTTGCATTTTAGAAACTCAAATCAATATCGGAGTTTTATGGTGAATGGCTGGATCTTAAGGAATGTAGTGGAACAGAGGGACTTTGGAATTCAGGTGCATGGTTCTCTGAAAGTTGTTTCAGAGGTAGACAGGGCAATGAAGAAGACTTTTGGCACACTGGCATTCATCAGTCAGGGCACTCAGTAGCGAATTTTGGGGAGCTATGCTGCAGAATACGGAGCACCGATGAAGCTCTGAGCTATAGGGAGAGATTGGAAAAGCTAGGACTTTTTACTTTTGCGTGTATGAGAATGGAGAGAGGATCTTATTGAAGGGTATAAGATCATAACAGGCATGGATAGAGTGAATGCACTCAGCCTTTATTTCCAGGGATTGGACAATCACGGACCAGAGGGCATCAGTTTAAGGTCAGAGGGGTAAGAATAAAAGGGAACCAGAGGAGCAACTTTTTTACACACAGGGTGATACGTATATGGAATGAGCTAGCAGCAGACGTAGTTAAGGTGGGTACATTCACAACATTTAGAATGCATTTTGACAAATACAGGATCGGAAAGGACTAGAAGGATACGGGGCAATGGCTGGGAAATGGGGTTAGTGTGAATTGACATTTTGGTGGGAATGGATCAGTTTGAGCCGAAGTGCCTATACGACTCTCTGACTCTAACAACCATTGCTTATCTCCCACTGAATGTTATTTTGCATTTTCCCAATTCACTGGAACAAGCTTGACCCTCTTGGCTCCATGCTTCCATCATGTTTGACCAAAATGTACAAACATTCTATATTGTATGCAGATGCCATGTAAAATACAACATATTAACGTTGCTTCAGAGCTGCTTCAGAGCAAGGACATTGATTAGTCCTCCTGACCACACAACACCAAATCCGAAAAAAACTTGATCTCTAGTTTGATTCAATACATACTCTTCAACCCACTTGATTTACACTTAGGAATTTATTTTTCACAGCATGAGCAGTCACTTAGTTAACGCAGTTGTGATGCAACTTGAGACTATCCAATAAGACTGCAGTATCCATGAGATTTGCATGTCTAATTTTCAGGGCATATGACGCTCAGAATTTCTGAAAGTGTTTTAGTTTCGATATATAATACATAAATGTTTGCTTCTCCTTGTTATTTGTAAGCTCCCCTTAAACAGAATCTGAGAGACATGGTCTGTGGCGTTATTTGTGATAGACTTGGACAAGACATTCCGGAAGGGTCACGTTGACGCTGTGATACAGGACAAGCGTCAATAACCTTCTCCCCTCTGTCAGGATACGGGTCACCATATTCTATCTGCTCCTTCACACTCCCTGTATACCTGTTAGAGCACTGACCCCCGAACAAGGCTCACACTCTATTTCCAAGTAAGGCTCAGGCATTTCCAAACTCACTATTGAATTCAGCAACTTTCTTCCTCACTTTCTCTGTCAACTATGCAATACCACCCATACTAATAATACTAAATTGATTTACAACTGTCTACTGACTCATTCCGGACTCCTCACGATTCCTCCCAGCCCCACATCCACCAGCACTAACAGCAGGGTCACCAATTTCCACTCTCCCTCCCTCTCTCCCTTTCTCCTGTTCCAGGAGAAACTGTCTGGAATGGGACAGAAAGGGCCAAGCCGGGTGGTACTGTGCCTGATATCTGTTCTCTCACACGCCCTTCTCCCGCCATGTGGGGAGGAACCTGGCATGAGCCGGACAGAAACAAGATGGCTCATGTGGAGCTTCTGAAACATCCACTTCCCATCAACTGAGTAAAGAGCAACATTCAGTTCTCACTTTAAACCCACTGCCAGTTCCAACGTCAGTCCATTCACTCCCAAACAAAAACAGATACCTCACTGCACAGAGATGCAGACACTGAAATGCACAGACGTATTGGTAAACACCCCAACATACTAACATGCACAACACATAAACGGAGATAGGCATACACACACATTGCAACACACAGAGACATATACAGTTGCACACAAATAGACACAAACACAGATAGAATCACAGATGCTGATACATAGGTACACAAATGTAGACACAAATCGGCACGTTTTTGGTATTTAAATGGATCAAGGATTCTAGGGAGAAGGCAGGAGAATGGGTTTGTGGTATATACAAGAAATTATTGAATGGCATATCAGACTCGATGGGCCGAATGGCCTCATTCTGCTCCTTTTTTCATGCTCATGTGGTGTTATGCTGCCAAGTATTCCCTTTCTGAGATTGCAGCAGAAGCTGGATTTGATACATATTTGACTGGAAAGAGTCAGTGGGAATGTGGGACAGGTTTGGAGGGCAGAATGGTTTATGGTTATTCATAATTATTATATCCTTAAGTATGAAAAGAAGTGGTGATTTGATGTGAGGTTAGCACAGTTTTAATGTAATGGGTCCGACAATGAAATAAAGATGACCCTTTGCATTTAGTGCCGTGCGGTCTGTGGTATCCTCATCCTCAGGGAATAGGGAAGACTCTGTTTTTGAGGATATTCTAGGCTGAGCTCGACTGATCTTTGCTGGACAGGAGAGTCAATGTTTATCGGGAACAGAGAGGAGAGGGATGATCAGAGACAATTGGACCAGCCATGAGCATTCTGAATGTGTTGTTATCTCAATCCACCCTCGATGCTGTTATAGAGAAATACTGCTGCCCCTACCCCATGAGTTGTTCCCTCAATCCACCACTCGAAGCTGTTACAGAGATATACTGCTGTCCCCACCCAATGCGTTGTTACCTCAATCCATCTCACAGTGCCGTTACAGAGAAATACTGCTGTCCCCACCCAATGCGTTGTTCCCTCAATCCATCTCACGGTGCCGTTACAGAGATATACTGCTGCCCCTACCCCATGTGTTGTTCCCTCAATCCGTCTCACGGTGCCGTTACAGAGAAATACTGCTGCTCCTACCCAATGTGTTGTTCCCTCAATCCACCGACGAGGCTGTTACAGAGATATACTGCTGCGCCGAACCCATGTTTTGTTGCTTCAATCCACCCCTCGATGCTGTTACAGGGTAGGGGACCACTCCAATCCGTCAGACAGGATCGTTACAACGAGACAGGAGGAGACCATTCTGCCCCTCGAAGAAATTACACAGGAATATGGAATTACGTAATTCAGATCGTTGAGTACATTACACAGCCCAGAACGAGGCTATTTAACCGGCCTGAACGGCGACACAGGAACAGGGAATATGTCGCTAGAAGGAAATAGAGAGCAGACAGAAATGTTTACTTTCAGGGTGCAAAGCTCTAACTGATGGAGTGCCTCAGAGATCACTGTGGGGTTATCAATGACCAATAATCAGCATCAAAGATCTGGGGGAAGGGGAGGGAATGGCTTGGAGCTCAATTAGCTCGTACATCAAGATGGTCATTCATTGTGCCGTCAAGTTGAGATACTGAGTTTGCAATATGATTATAGACCGGGAAGGTTAGTGCCCAAACCTTCAGTAGAAATAACATAAAGTAAATTGTGTATTTTGGCATGAAGGATAAAATAATGGTAATCAATTTACATGGAGAGAGATTGCAGAACTCTGTGATACAGGCGGTTTCCATGTTCCTGGGACATGAATCAAGTGAAGTCAGTCTGCAGATGCAGCAAGTGATTTGGAAGGTAAGTGGAATGATGCTGTTTTTGACAAAAGGTATCAGGTTTAATTGCAGGAATGTTTTACTGCATCTGTACAGGGCATTGCTAAGACCACATCTGATGCACTGTGTGCAGTTTTGATCCCCTAACACTAAAATAAAAGGATACAATTATTTTTGAAATTTTCAAAGAGGTTTCCCTTTTCTCATTCCTGGAATGCCGGCCTTTGGTTATGGGGGATAATCAGCTCCGATCTTAGCTGAGAAATAGTATTGAACCACCATGACTTTCAGAAAAGTGCATCAGCTGGATGCATATTATCTCTTGTCAGGGAGAGTAAAGCTAGAGAATAAATTTGAAGAAAAAGATGTATTGATATCAATACACATACTATGAAGACACCTACCACTATTTACAAATTACATAGACACATGTAAGCATGTCATCAAATTATAGAGATGGGACATTTTTTGAGATTAAATGGAATTGTGTACAACAAGAGCAATGATGCTCCTGCATATAATCCATAATCAGGTTTTCCAGAGAATGTTCTAGGAGAGCACACATGGTCCAGTTAGGTGTTCAGTTGACATTATTGTACGTTTCAACACAGAAAGGGAGAAAATTGTTCCCAGCCAGAGAAGCAACAGACGATTGATCCCTTTCTCTTACTTTGTTCCACCACTTAGCAAAGTGTCAGTCTATAAAATCCCTGAGTTATCTTTGCCACTTGTGATGGATTCCTTGTGAGGATTCATTGGAAACGCTCATATGCCTGAAACAAAATGAATTCAGCCAAATCCAACTGTTCCAGAAAGAAATCCCACAACCAGCAGCTTATTTGAACAGAATAACTTCAAAGGCAGAATAACATTTGGGGCACTCTGTCATTTTACCATTTGATATGAGTTCCACGTTCTGTGTCTTACATTTTTTTTCTAGAAAATGACCTACTCTGAGACCGATATCATTGGCCACATCACTAAACTGGTCACATTTAAGATGGTGTAACCAGTGGAGAAGTGGGACGGAAAAGGAAACAGTGACCGTCCAACATTGTCTGGAACACAAATGAGAAATTTTCAAAGGGCTGTCCAAGTGGAAATTCCCTCCCCACAAGTTTGTGGTGCCTGGATGTTTACATTTATTCAAAGTTGTACTTGCTGACATTTGACAGAAAAGTGAATGTAGAAAATGGTATACATACAGAAAAGTGCTGGGGAGACCACAATCACATGACCCATAATCTTTGTGCATGGTGGAGCGGTGACAAATTGTCAAATGGCACACTCCTGCTGCTCAGTCCTATGTTCCATCCAACCACTCACAGCTCCTGCAAGGAGCAGTTGGAGGCCACTTGCTCCAAATACCTGATCCACAGTAACACAGCGTCTCATTCAGTCCCTCAAGACTGTCTCACACATACACGGTTTAGTGTGGGTTGGAAAATGCTATTTGGAAATCCAGGCTGGGTTCGAAAGACACCTCTGGTCTCTTTGCAGAGTGTCTCCTCTCTGCAACTTGTGCTTTATTTGTTGGTCATAATACAGGCCCAGATTCACTGTGAATACAAACCCCATATCTCACCCAGAGATGACTCACAAAATACTTTGGTCTGTCTGATTGCAACATTCAATAACAGAACGTTCAGGAAAATTACAACCATTAACTTTGTAATTACAGAATATGAGGACATAAGGAACCGAATCAGCTAATTCGGACGATCAAGCCATTGTCTACCATCATGGCTGATACACTATTGGCATTAACTCCTTTTCAATGCCCAATTCTTCACATCCCTTAGCTGTCTGACAGGTCAAAAATCCATCTACCTCCTCCTGAAATACTTTCAGTGATGGAGCTCCCATAAGTCGCTAGCCCAGATAATTCCTGATATTGATTACCCGCAGTGAGAGGAAAACATTCCCTACACATACATCGTCACCTCATTGATATGAACGAGAGGTGAACACAGGGGTTCAGCGAACAGTGAATGGCTTTGATATCAAGTCAGTATTTGACTGAGGATGGCATCAGGACAATCCACTTATTTGAGCTGAATGGAAATCAGGTGTAACCTCCCACTTGTCTGGGTCTTTCAGACCACAAAGAAAGATGCTTGTGGTCGGTGGCCAACAGCCCTAACAGTTCCGGGATATCTCAGCAGGAGATACTAAGGTTAGCCTCCTCAGCACAAACATCTTCAACTGCTACATCAATGTCTTTCCCCATCATAAGATCTGCAGTAGGGATGATGACTGAAGATCACACAATATTCAGAGATTTTGTGCCCCCTCAGCTCCTGAACCATCCTGTGTCCATGTGCAGCAAGACCTGGACAGCATTCCGGTTTGTGCTGTTAAAAGTATCGGTAACATTCACGTAACAGCGCTGCCAGACACTGCAATTTCCACAGTTAATAGAGGAGCTCAATCAGCATCGAAGCTGGTTGCACACTGATATGTGGAAGCCATTGAGCCCGTGGAAACTATTGAACAAGAAGAGGGACAGCCCATTCAATCCACCTGCCTATTCCCCAGGAAGAGGAGGGGTCTTGACAGTACATCGAGCTGTTAAACAGGAACAGGCAGAGCCCAACCAGACCCGTAAACCTGTTCCATGAGACCAGGAGGAGGCTAATAAGCCCCACGAGATAGTTATACAGAAACAGGAGGGCGTCATTGATACTCTAACATGACAAACCAATGAAACCGAGACTGCACTGATAGGGGGCTCCATGGTGTTAATCATGGTTCCATTGTTTGTAGAACGTGTGCTACTTTAACATGGTTTACTGGCAGTGAGGAAGGAAACCAAATATTTTGTGTAACGTCTCAAGGAGGCATCTTCTATCTCCGAGAAGACACTCCCATGTGCTCTATGTAGGTCAGAAGCTGCTGGGAAGAGTTAACTCTTTTATAATGAAGGTAGTGTTGCTGCTGTCGGCATTCTGGATAGCAGGACGTTCATTGCAGGATTACGCATCAATTGAACTGTATTAACGTTGGGAGAGTTTTTTTTTTCCAAAAGCCTGAACCTCTCTCTCTCTCTCTCTCTGAATCGAAATAGGGAGTGGGGGTGGTTGGGTGGAACGTTCTCAGAGGCTCTTAAACTATCGAGAATCATGTAACCCGTGTGAAAAAAAAGCCATGAAATTTATCACCATAACAGTGTCTGTTTAGAACATCATAAGTGATTGTCCATCCCCCTTAATGTTCAATGCAATCACCTTATTCTCTCACTGAGCTTCACTTACTGTTCATGTTGACACCATCCCAGGGATTAGTCTGGTGAGACTTGCGAGAAATTCTATCCACAGTACCCCAAATACTGCCTCAACACACTCAGAGATGATCACAATAATCCTTTTCTCTCACTTAGGCATCGCCGTTTCCTTCCTGTGTTATGAAACGCCATTATTTCTCTATTCACTACGACTGACATGGAAATTATAAGTTCCTTATATCTGTACGTCAGCATCAATAAAGCCAGCACCAGAGTTGCCTATGAAGATGTGCATCACACTCGGGGAGAATTTCAATGAGATCGAATACACCTAAAAAATGTAATGATCACCTACCTGAATAGAAATGAGCTGTACAAATACGGGAAACAGGTAGAGGAAGGGAGCTATCTTTACTTTTGTTCTTCTCTCACAGGATGTATGCAGCCCTGGTCAGGGCAGTATGTTACGCCAATCTTAAACTGAGTGGCTGGTTAAGTTGTTCCACAGGACAGTAAAGAGTAAAACACATTGCTGGGGGTTTGTAGTGTTACAATACAGGATAAATTCTCCTGCTTAATTAAAACTAGCAACACAGAAAAGATTTATCCAATGCAGTAATGTGTGATAATTCTAGAGTCTAAGAACTATTTAAAGTAAAAATTAACAACTTTATTTCTTAAAGTATTACAGAGAATAATAATCGAACGAATATTTAAAACATCTTCCTCTAACCTATCTTTGACCTCCCCCCTCCACAATACGAGTCCGATAAGACTCCTAATTAAGATTCACAAAATAAAACTTCTTATCTCAAAACCAGTAAGCTTTCGGTTCGTCTCCATCGTCCTGTCTTCTTTTCTTCGGGGGATTCTGCTTCACTGGTTACTAATCAATGAATATACTTTTAAGGGAGCTATTTTTCAGGCAGTCTTTGCATGCTGGTAGCTTGGCAGCTCTGCTCTCAACTGTTCAATTTTCCACGGTCTTGTACCTCCAAACTATTGGATTGTGTCATTGACTTTTAAGATAATCAATATATTACATTCAAACTTGATTGGAGCTGGGTCATTTGGGGTATAATTTAAACTGTTTGGCTGAATTTGATTTTGTCTCAAGACAATGAGTTAATCGAGTTGTTCGACCAAATGTTAAATTATATATATTTTTCAGAAGACTTGGTGCTGTCAGGTAGTTTAAAGGTGCAGTACACCCACATGTTCATCACTGAAGTCACACGGAAATCTGACCAGGGAAGGTTAACACATTGACTTACCTAAAGGACGTCAGACAAGCAAATGGGCTTTTATAACAAATGATAATAGTTGCTTTTAAATTCCACCACTTTCCTTCATGAGATATCAACAGACTATTATTCTGTGGCTCTAGATTATGAGTCAATGACTTGACTACCATAAACTGTCTTCCTGTACGTGCAGGGAACACGTCAAACATCCTCAAGAGCAATTATTTAGTGATGGACATGCGATTAGAAGGTACTTGAAACTATTGCATCCAGATTGAACCAAGGCAAACATCATGATTCATTCAGAAGTTGCACTGAGACTGCAGACGAGACTGAGATATCATGACGGTGGTTTTGGATAGGATTGGTGAGTGGGGAGGACATGGAGATGTAAATCCGTGAAGGACAAAATGGATTATGGAGTATGAGAACATTCTGTGTCCTTATCACATATCAGTGAGTAATTTATAAATAGTAGTTTGATAGTTATAATTTATATGGAAAGGATTTTTTGTTTGCAACTGAAGACATTGACTTGCACTTTCCAAAATTTATACATCATGAGCAGAAATTGAGTTCAACCCGGTTTAGTAGACAAATATAATGACTTACCAGGAACACCAACTATCGGAAGGATGGGATAGTAACCACCTTGAATAATCCAAAGGATATCCTGGATCCGTGATGCTAATGATATCCAAGGCCGAGAAAGCCAGTAAAGACCCGAGGATAAACTCCTGTCCATTGTTGGAACATTCCAGTCTAATGTTCTCAGATTCTGATACATTGTTATACCATTCCAGTCTAATGTTCTCAGATTCTGATCCACTGTTGGAACATTCCTGTCTAATGTTCTCAGATTCTGATCTCTCCTCCCGCTCTCTCTCTCTCGAGCTGCTGATCCCTGTTAGTGCTGTCAGTGATGATCCTACTCACATTATGTGATAGCACATTGAACAGAGCCCATTTATATTTCAACCATGGAAACTCTCCACTGCCACAACTAGGATCCACTGAGATTGATATTAATCACAGTCACTGAACAAATAGCTTCAGTTAACCCATTTGAATTCAATAATGATTTTATTAAAATTCAAAATAACTTTTAAAGTTTACACATTTGGCATGAGATATGTGTGTGGGGTGAACAGGAAGAAATGTTTGAGATGGTAGATTGATTGAATGTAATCATTCAATCTGCCTTAGACATGGCAGCAATGTGAAAGGATTGTCAGAACTTAAACAAGTTTCTCGGCTTATAAATCGAAACATATAGTCTGTAACTACTGATCAGTGATTATAATGTCAGTAAAATATGTAGAGAACTTTTCTAGTCCATAATCTGACTGAAAATTGCTTCTAACAAAATGAATGATAACAGACAAATGGCATGGATATGTTAATGGAGAATATGATGTGACACACAATTCAGATGGTTATTCAAGGATCAGAGAGGGCAGGTAAGGGTCATGCTGTTAACGTTATCGATGTCAATCAACTGTATTGAAGTAAATTTCACTGGATTTCAATTGCAGTGTGATTATGATATCGGGGCATGGCTGCTGAGAGTGGAGGGAGGGAGCATGATATTTCCCATCCATCAGTATTGGACTTTTATTCTTCATAAATCATATGAAGATCAAATTCAAGGATACATCTCCAATGAGGAATGAGGAGAGCCAATATTAACCATACAACCAGAAGACATTGGAAAAGAAATTTGGCCATTAGGCCCATTGAGCCTGCTCCGCCATTCCATGATGGCTGTTAAGCTTCTCAATCCCATTCTCACACTTTCTACCTGTAACCCTTGATCCTATTTTCAGTCAAGAACCTATCTGTCTCACCCCTAAATATACTCAATGACCTGGACTCGACAGCCCTCTGTAGCAGTGAATTCCATAGATTCACCGCTGTCCGGCTGAAGAGGTTTCTCCTTATCTTTGTTCGAAAAGGTCTTCTCTTTCCACTGTCCCCTCGGGTACTAGTGTCTCCTACAGTGGATACATCTTCCCCAAATCCCCTCTCTCCCAGGTCATTTAGTATTCTGTAAGTTTCAATTAGACCTCCTAACACCTTTCTGAATTCTATCAAATACAGACGCAGAGCCCTCAAATATTTTTAATATGTTAAGCTTTTATTTCCTGACACCACTCTCGTGAATCTCTTTGGAAAACGCTCCAGGACCAGTGCATCCTTCCTGAGATATGGAACCCAAAACTGCGCACAATAATCCAAATGTGGCATAACCAAAGCCTTGTAGAGCCTTAGTAGTACATTCCTGCTTTTATATTTAAGCCTTCTTGAAATAAATACCATCATTGTATTTGCCTGCCTAACTACTGACAAACTGCAAGTTTACCTTTCAAGACTCCTGGACTAAATTCCCTTGTCTTTTTGGCCTTCAGACTTCTGAATTTGCTCTCTATTTCGAAAAAAGTCCATGCTTCTATTAATCCTGGCAAAATGCTTTCCCACACTTTCCCACATTGTACTCCATCTGCCACTTCTTTGCTCACTCTCCAAACCTGTGAAAGTCCTTCAGCAGGTGAAAGTGAGGACCGCAGGTGCTGGAGATCAGAGTCAAAAAGTGTGGTCATAGAAAAGCACAGCCTGTCACGCATCATCCGATAAGCAGGAGATTCGACGTTTCAGGCATAAAGCCTTCATCAGGAATGTGGGGTGGGCGAAAGGGGGCAGAGAGATAAATGGGGGGGGGGGGTGCTGGCGCTGGGAGGAAGGTAGCTTGGACAGTGACAGCTAGATCAAGGTGGGTGATGATAGTGATATGTCAGAGCGGAAGGTGGATTTGATACTTGGGAAGGTAGATGGACAGGTAGGACAGTTCAAGAGGGCGGTGCTGAGTTGGAGGGTTAGATCTGGGATAAGGTGGAGGGAAGGGAGATAAGGAAACTGGTGAAATTGTCCCTGATACCGTGTGTTTGGAGGGTCCCAAGGCAGAAGATGATGCGTTCTTCCTCCAGACGTCAGGTCGCTAGAATTTGGCAGTAGAGGAGGCCAACAGCTTGCAGGGCTTTGGCGGAATGGAAGGGGGAGTTGAAGTATTCAGCCACAGGGAAGTGGGGTTGTTGGGTTTATGTGTCCAAGAATGTTCCTTGAGCCGTTCTGTAAGTTGACGTCCTGTTTCGCCAATGTATAGGAGACAGGACCAATGCACTGACTAGAAGAGGTGTTTGGATGCACAGGATGTTCTCTGCCTGATGTGGTAGGATCCTTTGGGGCCTTGGGTGGAGGTGAGGAGGGAGGTGTTGGCATAGGTTTCATATCTCTTGCAGTGTCAAGGGATGGTTTTGGGAGTGGAAGATGGTTTGGTGGGGGCGTGTGGACCTAACGAGGGAGTTGGGAGCGAAGTATATCTCTGGTGTTGGTATCTGACTGTTGGTGGCAGAAATGGCGGAGGATAATGCGCCAGAGGTTGGTGGGATGGAAGGCGAGCACCAAAGAGTTTCTAACTTGTTGTCGTTGGAAGGGTGGAGTGCAAAGGCGGAGTTGTGGGAAGTTGAGGAGATGCACGAGAGCACCCTCCTGTAGCCGAACTAACTCTTCAATGATACCTGTCCCTTTATCTATCTTTGCACTGTTTGAAAGCTTAGCCAGAATGCCCTCAGTTCCTTCATATAGATAATGAATGCACAAAGTGAAAAGTTGTGGTCCCAACGCTGAGTTTTGTGGAACACCAGTTGTCACTGGTTGCCATCCTGAGAAGAACACTTTTATCCCCACTCTATGCTTTCTGTCAGACAGCCAAACTTCTATCCATGCTAACACATTGCCTCTAATACCATGGGCCCATACCTTTCTCAATAACCTCATGCATGGCACTTTGTCAAAGGATTCTTGAGTGCAAATGGATAACATCTATTGGTTCTCCTTGATCTAATCTGCTCATTACTCTCTCACTGTTTTCTAGCCGGTTTGGCAGGACTGATCTTCCCTTGATGAAACCATGCTGACTCTGTCCTATTTTATCAAACACCTCCAAGTATCAGAAATGCCATCCTTCACGATGGATTCCAGGATGTTACCCACAACCAAGGTTAGGCTAATCAATCTGCAGTTTTCCATCTTCTACCTAACTCCCTTATTAAACGGGGTGTCATGTTAGCAATTATACAGCCACTTTGCTGTTTCCTGATTTTAGTCATTCCTGAAAGATTACCACTTACGGTTGCACTAATTCTTCAGCTATCTCCCTTACAAGGCTGGGGTGTAGTCCAACTGGTCCAGTTGAGCTATCCACATTCAGGCCATTCCGTTTTCTAACATGTTCTTCTTGGCTATGACCACCATATTCAGGACTGCCCTCTCACTCTCTTCAATTCTTGAGAAATTACTCGTGTCTTCCACCGTGAAGACTGATGCAAAGTTCCTCAGCCATTTCTTTGTGTCCCACTACTGTCTCTCCAGCATCATTTTCCAGTGGTCCATATTCACTTTTACCTCTCTTTTGCACTTTATATATCTAAAGAATCTCTTAAATTTCCTTTATATTAATGGTTAGCTTACCCCCATATTTAATCTTCTCCCTCCTTATTTATTTTTCCTTGCCTTCTGTTGGCCCCATGCTCCAGTTTCCCTTTGCCCTTCACATTGCTTGCGCTTTTATTTATATGAAATACCTGACTTCCCTCGTCAGCCCTGGTTGCCTCATCCTCCCTGTAACATGCCTTTATTGCTGAGCATGCATCTCTGCAGTGTCTCCTGAATTAATCTTGGTATCTCCTGCCATTGCTGTTCCCCTGTCTTTCCTGCTAGACCCCTGTCCCGGTCAATTCTACCCAGCTTCTCCCTTCTGCCTCTCCAGTTGCCTTTATTCAGCTGAAATACTGTTAACTCTGATTCTATTTTCTCTCTCTCAAATTGCAGAATAAATTCAACCATGCTTTAATCACTGCTTCTGAAGTTTTCTTTCACCTTAAGCTCCCTTATCTAGCCTGCGTCATTAAATCCAGTGTCATTTGTTCCCAAGCATCATCCACCACATGATGCTCCACAAAGCCATCCCATAGACATTCCTCAAATTCCTTTTCTTGCGATCCACTCCCAACCTGGTTTCCCATTCCACTTGCATATTAAAATCCCCCTATGATCACTGCAACTTTGTCTTTCCTACAGATCTTTTCTATCTCCTGGTGTATCTTGTACCCCAGCTCCTGACTACTCTTTGGAGGCCTGTGCAAGTCTCCAACTGTGGTTGTCTTATCTTTGTGATTCCTCAATTCTACCCACGCAGATTCTACACCATCTGACTTTACTTCCTTTCTTACTATTGATTTAATTTCATTTCTTATTACTAATGTAAACCCACTCCCTCTGCTACCTATCTTTTTGATAGGATATATGTCCTTGAATATCCTGATCCCCTTGCAACCACTTCTCTGTGATGCCCATCACGTCATACCTACCAATTTCAATCTGTACCACAAGCTCATTAAATCTATTCCTTATACTGCGTGCATTCAGATATAACCCCTTCAATCTTGTATTAACGGTTCCTCTTCTCATTGTCATTTGTTTGTCCAGTGTGCTTGAAGTCTGATTGCTTACACTTTCCATACACTCTGCCTTATTTGCGTCTGTGCTGCAGATTTTAATAACCTCTCCTGAGCTCTGTACATTTACCTCCTCTTTTCTAATTAAACCCTATAACGGACCCCCCACCCTGCCAACACACACACACTCCTAATCAGTTTAGACCTCTGTCTACAGCCTTAGTTAGGATTCAGTCGGACTCTGGTCCTAACACAAAATAAAGAAACAAAAAAACAAGCTTTTCTGTACTTACCAAAACATGAAAACTACGAAGATGCAAGTTTGTTAAAATACACTTACGATGTGGCGTTATATGAATTGAAATGTGAATTTTAAAACCACGGACGAGGTTTTCAACCTTTATTAGTCATTATTTGACCTACAGCTGAGATGCTGATCTCCCCCCTGTCAGTGATCCCCCTCACAGAGAATCTCTCGCCCTGTCTCTCACACCGTGTCTAGAGGTTCCTGTTGGCCCAGAATATTTAAATTAATTCACCTTCTCCCTGGAACTAATCTATTGTTCTTTTGGATCCTTTTCAGCGTCAGCAACCCGGTTCTGTGATATTCTTGGCGATAAATGATCTGGGATGATAGCATTGCGCTCACAAGTTACGGCACCAGACAAAGGGCTTGCAGTCTGTGGGAGTTTCTAAATGAAATTTCTGTGTATTTCTCATCATGCTGTCTTCTGATATAACTTCAGACTCGTCTGACACCCCGTGCTCTCACTCACTCTGTGGCTCCGTTTTCTCTCCATTCCTTTTATCTCTCTTCACTTCCTTGTTTTTCTGTTAATTTTTCTCTCTCTCACGCACACACGCACAGACACACACATTTGGTTCTATCTGTTGACAAATTGTGCTGTTGGAGAGCTCGTCTCTGTACAATGGGCTAAATGGCCTCCTTCATTCTATCAAATCTGAAGTTCTCTGATCCACAATAAAGACTTCAGGTGCCTGGAGTGACAAGCTGATCCTGCGAAGGACACAGTGCAGAATCATCCTTTATCTCTTCCTGTTGTCTGATATGTAGCGGCCTTGAAATATCAGTTAAAAAAATAGAAATTCGAGCAGTTGCGAGAACGTTCACGAGATGATTTTGCTGTCAGGATTTAACAAGCAGTTCGCACATACAAAATTGGATTTGCCTGTTGGCAGCTCCTCCCAATTGACACGTCCTCGCTCTGCCTGATGCTGACGTAATTTGCCTTCTTCCAATTCAGTAGATTCCCACAAGGTCCTGACATATCCGTGTTGATAGCTATCTTAAATCTGAAGGAACTGTGACCACTGTTTCTAAACTTATGTCCCAATGAAAGTTCTGTCACCTGGCCAAGCTCATTAGCCAATACGAGGTCCAGTATGGTTCTTCCTCTCGTTGGACTATCCACATACTGCTGCAGTTAACAAATTCTGCCCCGTCTAAGCCCCTTGCTCTAATGGACTTCCAGTCATTATTGGGGATATTAAAGTCACTCACTATGACTACTCTGTTTTTAATACACCTTTCCTTAATCGACATACATATCTGTTCCTCAATCCCGCCGTGGCTGTTGGAGAGATTATAGTAACGCGGTGCTTGCATCCATCTTATTTTTGAGCTTTACCCATATTGCTGCAGTGGATGGTCCCTCCTGTATGTCCTATTCACGTGGAGACGTAGCATTCTCCCTGATCAGTAAAACAACTCGTCCACCTCTTTTAGCTTCTTCTCTATCTCGCCTAAACCAATGAAACCCTGGATTCTTTGAACGGCCATTCCTTTCCCTCTCTCAACCAAGTCTCTGTAAAGCCACAACATCATAATCCTATGTATGGATTCAGGCTGCCAGTTCATCGTCCTTACCCATAACAATTCTTGCATTGAAATAAATACACTTCAGCCAAACTCCATCAGATCGTGACCTGATATTTGGTTTGAGTTTCTCTGATGTAAATTCTCCTCGTCTATTCTCTGATAACAGGAGATTACAAAGGACTGTCAGTAAAGCAGAAAGTATTGTAAACAGACAATTTCAGTTTCCTCCCTTGTCCCTTCAATCTGTACATTGCATCCCACACTGTCCAATTCCAGTAAACTAATGGGTAATTACTTTGCTTCAAACAACCGTTTCCAGCCTCTCACTGCACATTCTTCAACTCGCTCTGGACCCATTGGATTGATAGTTTTCTGATCCCTCTCTCAACCAAATCTCTGTAATATTTGCATCGTAGTTATATATACTCATCTGTCTTGCCTGTCACACTGCTCACATTAAAATCAGCATACTTCAGACTTCCAGTCCCGTTGTGTTCACTCTCCTCTGCCAGTTTGTTGCTGGTCTTAGATGTACTGGGATTAGTCTCCAACTGCTCTTCTGGCACTGTGCTGGTGGACATACTGCTCTGGCTCCACCCTCCCTCCCCACCGCCACACCAGTTTAAACCCTCCTGAGTGACAACAGCAAACCTTGCTACCAGTTCAGCTGCATCCCGTCCTTCTTGTGTCCATCCTACCGACCCAGGAGTCCCAATGATCCACATATTGTAAGTGCTGCTTACCCTACCAACTCTTTGGCCATGTTTTTAACTTTACTACCTTCCTATTCCTAACCTCACTGGCACGTGGCATAATCTAGTCTCCCCAACATTCAAATATGCTTTCAGCACAACTCCAGCAAGACCTTTACTTTAAAATGGATAGACTTGATAATAAAAACTTAAGTGTGATCTCATTAACCAGGAAAGTGGAGACCAACGAATCAGTCGTACTGACCATAGGATCTGATATCTGTCAATTCCACCAAACCTGTGTGACAAGATATACTTTTGGAACATCTATTTGTACATGGACGAGGATAAACACAAATTAGTCCAAAAGTGCCGTGGGTGGCACGGTGGCACAGTGGCACAGTGGTTAGCACTGCTGCCTCCCAGCGCTAGAGACCCGGGTTTAGTTCCCGACTCAGGTGACTGACTTTGTGGAGTTTGCACATTCTCCCCGTGTCTGCGTGGGTTTCCTCCGGGTGCTCCGGTTTCCTCCCACAGTCCAAAGATGTGCAGGTTAGGTGAATTGGCCATGCTAAATTGCCCGTAGTGTTAGGTAAAGGGGTAAATGTAGGGCTACGGGTGGGTTGCGCTTCGGCGGGTCGGTGTGGACTTGTTGGGCCGAAGGGCCTGTTTCCACACTGTAATAATCTAAAAAAAAGACCTGAAATGTCATAACAGAAGGGTGCCAGTCAGCCTGTTTACTCAGATTTGCTGTTCACTTGGATTTTAGCTATTCTGTTCCTTTTAATGGCTGGGTCTTTTCCCCGGTTCCTTGCACGTCAGGAAGTGCACAGTGTCTTTGTGCGCTCCCTGCGTAGGGAGCATCCAGTGCCAGGCGATGGGGTGTGGGCAATCCCGGGTGTGGCTCGATGAAAGGCTGCATGCAGTGACGGATGGACTCAGGGATTGAGATAGACAGAGTAGGTAATCAGGGACTTGCACTCACATAAGTAGCTGGGCAAGATTCCCAAGCATGCGGGGAGCCCGAGCACCAGAGCCACTTTTACAATAAACCCCTCATATTTGCAGCAATTCTCCAGCAAACACAAGCAAATATACTGTAGATGGCAGAAACCTGAAACAAACACAGAAACATACTGTGGAGAGAGAAAAGAGGTAATTCTCCCAATGCAGAGATTGCAAAATCTCCAGAAAGACAGGGTCCAGAGATTGGAATTAAACCCGAGTCCCTGGCACTGCGAGGCAGCAGTGTTGTGTCACTGCGCTATCCAATGATGGACAATAGGATTAGGACAGTTACATTAGTATATTTTCGACAGTCAGTTAACAGGAATGCTCTCAGGCAGCCTGTCTAATATTGGGAAGCTATTATACAGCAGCAGAGGACAATTCAAGAAGCAATAAAGTGATGAACACGAAATATGTAAGCTAGCTTGCTTTATAAAAGGAGATTGCAGGAGTTTTGTTAAGATATATAAAAGGGGAGAGTGAACATTGGAGAACCAGAAATTGAGGCTGGCTGCAGAGAAAAGGAAACAAAGAATTGGAGAATGACCTGAATAGGTACTTTCCATCAATCCTCACAATGGTAGACAGTAGGAACATTCCAGAACTTCAAGCGAGTCAAGGGTGAGGAATGGATGTAGCGATCAACGCTGAGGAGAAGGTACTGGGGAAGCTGCAATGTTTGAAAATGAATAAATCACACAGACTGGAAGGATAACAACCAATGTTCTGAAGGAATTAGCGGAGGAGATTGTGAAACCATTGGTCGTGACTGTTCAGGAATAACTATCATCAGACAGAGTCCCAGAGAACTAGAAAATGGATAATGTAAAATCTCAGTGTAAGAAGGAAGAAAGGCAAAATACAGGAAATCATAGGGCAGTATAGTCTGGCATCGCCATTATTACGGATTTAGAGTGCATTGCTAGCAGTGACATTGCAGAGTACTTGGAGGTGCATGGTAAAAAAGAGCTGAGTCAGCATGGCTTCATCAAGGAATGGTCCCGCTCACAAGTCTGTCAGAATTCTATCAGAAGATAATGAGCAGGTTTGACAAAGGGAGGATGTAATCTCATTTGCTAATAGGCAGTGTGTTAACTTTGAATTTGTGTTCAATTGAATCATGACAATTTATTGGTTATAACTTGCATAAGCAGATGTACATAAACAAATAAAATTGCAGAAGAACAATTCAATAGTAGATAAATAATATAAGGATGGAGGGTCGGGTGACGTGTTGTTTCTACATGATGTGGGAGTGTTGGACGCCACTGTGGATCCCCGTGACCATGCCTGGAGTAAATGTCACATGCAAGAACAACTCTAATTCTGAGTCGATGAGCTGGAGTTTGAGCTTCAAACATTGCGAGGCATCGGGGAGGGGGAGAGTTCGCTGGTTTCTGTGATTCAAGAAACAGTTACACTCCTTAGATCAACTGACTCAAATTCAGCCAGTGGTTAGAAAGCAGAGAGATTATCTGAGTGAGGCAAATAAAGGGATCCAGGACGTAGAGTTGCTGGAGCCTCAGCCCCTGTCCGTGTCTAACAGGTTCAAGAGTTTTGTTCCCTGTGTTGATGGGATGGGGACTGCAGGGAGGATGAGCTGATTGGGCACAGCACCGAGTTGAGGAAAGCTTTCAAGTGGGGCCAGAGAAGAGAAATGTTAATGTAATTGGGAATAGTATAGTTAGCGGAATAGACACTGTTCTCTGTGACCCGGATTGAGAGTCCTGAAAGCGGCGTTACCTACTGGTGTTTGGGTAAGGGATATCTCATCTGGGCTGCAGGGGAACTTGGAGTGGGAGGGTAAAGATCCATTGGTCATGGCCTGTGTCGGTACCAATGACAGAGATAACGCTAGGACAGAGGTTCTGCTAAGGGATACGAACAGCTCGGAGCTAAATTAGAAAACAGAATCAAAAGGAAATAATCTCTGGATAACGGCCTGAACCATGAGCTAATTAGCACAGGGTCAGCAGGAAAATGTGTGGTTCAAAGTTTGGTGTGGGAGAAATGGGTTTGTATCATGGGACATTAACACCAGACACTGAGGAAGGAGCGCACTGTTCTGATCGGACGGTCTTCATCTGAACCGTTGTTGGGACCAGAGTCCAAGCAAATCGCATACCTATGGGCTGTAGACTGGACATTAAGCTAAATGGGGGTGGGGTGGTGTCAGTTATAGGGAAAATTATAAAACCCGAATTAAAGGAGCGGGTAAGACTGCAGATCTCAAGATGAAGGCGTTTGGTATGCTTTCCTTTGTTGGTCAGAGTATTGAGTACAGGAGTTGGGAGGTCATGTTGCGGGTGAATAGGACATTGGTTCGGCCACTGTTGGAATATTGCATGCAATTCTGATTTCCTTCGTATCAGAAAGATGTTGTGAAACCTGAAAGAGTTCAGAAAAAAATTACAAGGATGTGACCATGTTTGGAGGATTTGTGCTATAGGGAGAGGCTGAGTAGGCTGAGGCTGCTTTCCCTGGAGCGTCAGAGGCTGAGGAGTGACCTTTTAGAGATTTACAAAATTATGAGGGGCATGGATACGATAGATAGACAATGTCTTTTCCCTGGGGTCAGGGAGTCCAGAACTAGAGGGCATAAGTTTAGGGTGAGAGGGGAAAGATATAAAAGAGACCTAAGGGTCAACGTTTTCACACAGAGGGTGGTACATGTATGGCATGAGCTGTCAGAGGATGTGGTGGAGACTGGTACAATTGCAACATTTAAGAGGCATTTAGATGGGTATATGAAGAGGAAGGGTTCGGAGGGATATGGACCGGGTACTGGCAGGTGGGACTGGATTGGCGATATCTGATCGGCATAGACAGGGTGGACCGAACGGTCTGTTTCCATGCTGTACACCTCGATGACTCTAAAACTCTAAGTTATTCAAATCTTCAGCGCAGATGCAGAGTATGGAAAGTGTCAAACTTCAAACACTCAGGACAAACAAATGGCGATGAGTAGAGGGATGGTTACTACAGGGCTGAACTGTTATATCAGAATGCACGCAGTATAAGGAATAAGGTAAATAAGCCTGTGGCTCATACACAAATTGGCAGATTGCCATCATGGAGACGTTGCTGCAAGAGGATCAGGATTGGGAGCTGAATATTCAAGGATATGCATCCTATCAAAAAGATTGGCAGTTGGGCAGAGGGGATGGGGTTGTCTTATTAGTAAGAAATGCAATTAAATCAATAATAAGAAATGAAGTAAGGTAAAATGGTGTAGAATCTGTGTCGGTAGAATTGAGGACTCAAAACGGTTAAAAACAAGTAGTTGGAGTTCTGTTCAGGCATCCAAACAGTACTCAGGAGCTGGGGTGCAAGACACACCAAGAGCTAGAAAGATGTGTATGCAAGACAAAGTTACAGTGATCATGTGGAATTTCATTACGGAGGGGGGCTGTGAAATCAGATTGATAGTGGTTTGCAAGAAAAGGAATTCGTGGAATGTCTATGAGATGGCTTTTTGGAGCAGCTTGTGCAGGCAGATTAGATGAGGGAGCTTATGGTGAAGAAAATCATAGGAGGCACTATCGTAATATGATTGAATTTACTCTGCAATTTCAGATGGAGAAGTTATATTCAGAAATAACGGTATTAAAGCTGAATAAAGGCAACTACAGAGACATGAGAGATGAGCTTGGTACAATTGACTGGTAGAAGGGCCCAGCAGCAGAGACAGTGGAGCAGCAAAGGCAGAAGATTTTTTGAGTAACTCGGGATGCAGCAGAGATTTATCCCGAGTCAAATGAGGCAGAGTACATGGAGAATGAGGTAACTATGATTGATTAAGGAAGTCAGGTATAACATAAAAGCAAAAGAGAAAGGATATAATGTGGCAAAGTGCAGTGGGAAAACAGAGTGTTGGGAAACTTACATAGACAAAACAGAGGGCAAACAAAATAAAATAAGGAGGGAGATTATTGAATATGGGAGTAAGCTAGCCAGTAATATAAAGGAGACCAGGAAGAGTTTCTTTCGATAAATAAAGTACAAAAGAGAGGCAGAAGTGGGCATTGGATTGCAGCAAAATGCCACTGGAAAGATAGTGGGGAACAAGAAAATTGCCGAGGAACTGAATAATTAGTTTGGATCAGTTTCATGGTGGAAGACACAATAATATCTCAAACATTCCGGAGAGTGAGGGGCTAGAGATGAGTATGGTGGCCACCTCCATGGATAACATGCTAGGAAAAAGCAGAATGGCCTAAAGTTGTTTAAGTTACATTAACCAGAGTGATTAAATCCTTGTGTTATAGGGGAGATAGCTGAAGAGTTAGAGGAGGCGATGGTGGTGACTTTTCAGGAATCGCTTGAGAAAGGAACGATCCCAGAGCATTGGAAAGTCACTAATGTGACATCCGCTTTTGGCCAGGAAGTAAGGAAAAAAATACTTTTAAAACTGCAATGAATAGTTTAACCTCTCTCGTGGGTAAGATCCTGGAATCCATTGTTTAGGATGAGATTTCTAAATACTTGGAAGTGTTTGGTAAAATAGGGCAAATTCAGCATGGTTCCATTAAGGGAAGGTCATGCCTGACAAATTTGTTGGAGATCTTTGAAGAAGAAATGAACCGGCTCAATCAAGTACAGCCAATGGATGTTATCCACCTGGACGCCAAGAAGGCCTTTGACAAGGTGTCACACAGGAGATGACTGAGTATGATAAGGTTCCGTGGTGTTAGAAGCAAGGTAGAGGCATGAATAGGAACTTGCCTGTCTGACAGAAAGCAGAGAGTGAGGATAAAGTGGTCCTTCTCAGAATGGCAGCTGGTGACAAGAGGTGCTCCACAAGGCTCAGTGTTGGAATCGTAACTTTTTACTTGTTACGTTAACAATATAGATGATCGAACTGAGGGAACTCTGGCTAAGTTTGCAGACGATACAAAGATGGGCAGATGGACTGGTCGTAGAGAGAGGCTGAAGGAGGAATTGGCCAGGTAAAAGTGTTGGCAGATGGATTCCAAAGTCACAAAGTGTGAGGTCATGCACTTTGTCATGAAGAATCGAGGAATGGTCTATTTTCTAAATGTGGAGGAAGGTCAGAAATCTGAAGTGCAAAGGGACTTGGGAGTTCTAGTGCAGGGTTCTCTTAAGGTACGCTTGTGGGTTGAGGCAGTAGTTAAGAAGCAATTGCATTTATTATTGATGGCATTTATTACGGGAGGAATTGAATATAAGAACAGGTTGTATACAGTTTTGGTCAGACTACATTTGGAGTGTTGAGTGCACTGTTGAGCACATATCTCAGGAAAGGTTAACTGCCCCTGGAGTGTGTTCAGAAGATTTTCACGGCCATAGTCATAGGAGTGAAAAGTTTGTTGTATGGCGAATGTTTGAGTCTTTGGGACTATACTTGATAAAGTTTAGAAGGAAGAGAGGAAATCTAATTAACACATACAGAATACTGAATTACCTGAACAGAGTGGATGTGAATAAGACGTTTCCATTGGTAGGAGAGACGAGGACCCAAGGACACAGCCTAAGCTTAAAGGGAACATCTTTTAAAACGTTGCTAATGAGAAACTTCTTTAACCAGGAAATGGTGAATCTTTGAAATTTATTTGCAGAGAAGGCTGTGGGGCCAGGTTATTGAGTAAATTTGAGACTGGGATAGCTTTTCAGACTATCCAGGGGATCAAGGTTTACGGGAAGAAGGTTGGAGAATGGGTTTGAGAAACTTATCAGCGATGACCAAATGGCGGAGCAGACTCGATGGTCTAACTGGCAAAGTTTCGTCACCTATGTCTTATATTATTATGGGTTAAACTTTAAGGAGTCTTTTCACATCTCTGAGAATATGGATTCGTGTTGTTCATGAAGATCAGAAGCTGGTGGAAGTAGACAATAGGCAATAGACAATAGACAATAGGTTCACGAGCAGGCCATTCTGCACTTCGGCCTGCACAACCATTCAATATGATCATGGCAGATCATCCTTAATCAGTATCCTGTTCCTGCCTTGTCTCCATAACCCTTGATTCCACAATCATTGAGAGCTCTATCCAACTCTTTCTTAAATGAATCAAGAGACTGGACTTCCACTGCCCTCTCGGGCAGAGCATTCCACACAGCCACTACTCTCTGGGTGAAGAAGTTTCTCCTCATCTCTGTCCTAAATGGCCTACCCCATATTTTAAACCTGTGTCCTCTGGTTCGGCACTCACCCATCAGTGGAAACATGTTTCCTGCCGCCAGAGTGTCCAATCATTTAATAATCTTATATGTCTCAATCAGATCCCCTCTCAGCCTTCTAAACTCAAGGGCATACAAGCCCAGTCGCTCCAGTCTTTCAGTGTAAGGTAATCCCGTCATTCCAGAATTGACCTCGTGAACCTACACTGCACTCCCTCAATATCTAGAATATCTTTCCTCAAATTTGGAGACCAAAACTACACACGGTACTCCAGGTGTGGTCTCACCAGGACCAAAAATAGTCGACTGTTTTTGAATGAAGGTATTTTGGCTGCTGTCAGGATGGGGGATAATATGACATTCAGTGCAGGATCACACAATAACTGCACTGTATTAATGTGGGAAGAGTATATTCAAAACCTGGACCTCTCTGTCTCTGTCAATTGCCGTGGGGAGTGGGGGGTTGGGGTGGGTAGGCGTAACGTCCTCAGAGGCAATTAAACTATCCAGAAACATGCATCCTGAATGAATCAACAGTCACGGAATTTATCACCTTCTCATTGTCTGTTTACAATATAAGGAGTGATTTCCATCCCACTCAAGGTTCAATGCAATCACCTCTTATGATCTCACAGCACTACAGATCAACCTTTACTCCTTTCTCATGGTGCCATCATCCCAGGGATTTATCCGATGGGACTCCTGTTCATTCTCTCTGTTGTAAGGAGATGACTCCTTATAAAGGAGATAAAATCTGTCCACAATACCCCAAACACTGCCTCAACAATGCTCTCACAGTTGATCACAATAATTCGTTTCCCTCACTTAGCTGGCTCCATTTCCTTCATGTGACACAGGACACCATTCATTTACAATGCACAGCCACTGACGTGGAATTTAAAACATCGTTACATCTGTAGGTCAGCATCAATAAAGCTAGCACCAGAGGTGCCTATCGAGATGGAAAACACTCTCGGAGACAGACTCAGTCACAAAGAATACGTCTAAAAAGAATAAATGGCCACCTACCTGAATGTAATTCAGCTGCAGGAATATGGGATACAGGCAGAGGAAGTGGGTGATCTTTCCTTTTCATCTGCCCTCATGGGATGTATGCAGCTCTGGTCAGACCAGAATGTTATGCTGAACTTGAACTGAGTGGCTGGTTAGCTGTTCCACAGGACAGTAAAGATTAAAACGCAGTGCTGTGGGTTTGCAGTCACTCAGATCTGACCAGAGAAGAATGACCCATTGCCTTCTCTAATGGGCATGAGGCAAGCCGATATTCACAGATTATTATTTTGTGGCTCTAGATTATGAGCCAATGAAGTAACCACCAGACACTGTCTTCCCATCTTTCTAATTCTGTGCAGAGAACAATGTAAACGTCTCATGTGCAATTATTTTGTAATGGACACGTGGTAAGATTAGAATTGAAACAGCTGTTTGCGGAGATTAACAAAGGCACAAACGATAGTTTATTTAGGAATTGTACTGAGGCTGAGGAGGAGACTGGGATGTCATGTTGGTGGTACTGGACAGAAATGGTGAGTGGGGAGGATATGGAAATGTAAACTTTTGCAGGAGAAAACGAATCAAGGAGAACAGTTTGTTTCATCCTCACATATTGGTGCATAATTTTTAAATAATCATTTGCTAGTTATAATGTGTAAGGAATGGAATCTTTTATTGGAACTGAAAACATTGACTTGCACCTTTCCAAAATTTACATATCATGACCATCAGTTCATTTCAGACCGTTTCACTAGACAGATAGAGTGACTTACCAGGAACACCAACTATAGCAAGGATAGGATAGTAACCAGCTTGAATAAACATGAGTACATCTTCAATCCGCGATGCTAATGATATCCAAGGCCGGGAAAGCCAGAAAAGGCCCAAGAATAAACTCCTGTCCATTGCTTGAAATTTTCGTTTGAATGTTCTCAAATCCTGATCCATTGTTGGAACACTCCAGTGTACTGTTCCCAGATTCTGATTTCGCCTCCCTCTCTCCTTGAAGCTGCTGATCCCTGTTACTGGTGTGGATGATGCTCCCGCTCATACTATGGGATTACACATTGACCACATTCCTTTATTGATAGAAGACAGAAACTCTCTGGGGACCCATAGGATCCATGGAGACTCGCATAATCACAATCGGAGAACAAACAACTCCAGCTAACCCCTCTCAATGTGATACGGTTTTACTAAAATTCAAAATATCTTTGAAAACTTCTGCATTCTGGATGTGAGATGTGAGTGTGACTGAAGGAAGGAATGTTGGACATGGCATATTATTTGTGTGTAATCATTCAGTCTGCCTTGGATATAAAGGTAATGCCAGAGGTTTAACTGAATATAAACAGGCTTCTCTGCTCATAACTGGAGAAATAAATCCGATAATTACTGATCAGTCATTGCAAAATCAGTAAAACATGGAGAGAACATCTTCCGTCCGTGATCTGATGGCAACATGTGCCTGAGACAATGTGGGTTTATAACAATCAAACGGCATGCATATGTTAACAGAGAATTGTACGTGGCAAGTACAATTCGGATTGTTATTCCATAATCAGAGAGGGCAAGTGTTGGTGGTTGATGCTATCAATGTTAAGGAACTGTGATGAAGTGTCATTTACTGACTTCAATTACATTGTGATTATGACATTGGGGAAAAGACAGAAGATGGAGAGGACTGGGGGACATGGCTGTTCAAACTGGGAAGAGGTACATTGCTGTTCCCTAGTTATCAGTATTGGAACGTTACACTTTATAACTCATTTGAAGAACAGATTCAAGGATAAATCTATAATGAGAAATTAGCAGAGACAATATTAATGAAATGTATTCATGCAATACAAAATTCAGGGACAAAATGATTTTCTATACAGACCAAAATATGCAAAGTATAACGAGATAAGTTTGTTAAAATGCAATCCTGATATTGAGTTATATAAATTGAAATGTGGATGTGAAAACTGGGAAAGTTGTGTGCCAACTTTATCAATCATTACTTGATCCACAGCGGAGATGCTGATTTCCTTTCTGTTAGTGATCCCCCTCACTGAGATTCTCTGGCCCAGTCTCTCACACAGTATCTGGAGGTGGGGTGGGAGTGTTGGGTGGGGTTATCATTTCCTGCTGCTCATGGCATAGCTTATTTTTTTAAAAAATCCACCTTCGCCATATAACTAATCACGGTCTTTTGGGTTCTGTTTAGCTGTCAGTAACATAGTTCTGTGATATTATTGGAAAGAAATGATCTGGGATGACAGCCAGTATCGGCAGAGTGGTCATAGGGTATGGCACCCAGACAAATGGCTTGCAGTTCAGAGGAATTTCTAAATAAAACTTCCAACTTCTGTTTGTCCGTATTTATCTACCCTCATGCTGCCTTTTGATCTATCTGACTTCACTCTCATCTAACACCTCTTCCTCTCCCACTCAGTCAGTCGCTCCCCTTACTATCCTCTCTCAGTTTATCTCCATTCACTTTCTTTTTCCCTGTTTATTTCTCTCTCACGACATCTATCTCCACACGCTCTCTGTATCTCTAGTTGTGCAGTTGAACAGCTTGTGACCCCACAATCGGTTGACTGACCTCCATCAGTGTTATAATAATTCGGCGGTTGTCTGATCCACAATAAATACTTTAGGTGCCTGGTTAGATAAGCTGGTGTGGTGACAGGTACAGTGCACAATGACCCATTATCTCTTTCTGTTTTTCTCTGATGTACATCTGCCTTGAAATGTCTGTGCAAACAAAAAAGACTGAATGAAATTCGAGTAGTCCAGAAGACGCTCATGACGGTGCATTTCAATTAGGATTTAATGAACGTTGAGATTCCAGAAAAACCTAGGCAATGAAAGAAAAAAAGGGCAACACAAGAAATAGCACATGAGTACAACATGGGGCACCACGTGGGCCTCATGGTATTATCGCTAGATTATCAAACGAGAAAATCAGCTCTTGTTCTGTGGACCCAGGTTCGAATCCCGCCAATGCAAAAGGTGGAAATTCAACTCAATGATTTTTAAAAAGCTGGTATTAAGAATCTACTGATGAGAATGAAATCTTCGCCGATTGTCAGAAAAGAAACACTGTTTGGCTCACTAATATCCTCCAATGAAGTAATCTTGCATCCTCACCTCAGACCCAAAGCAATGTGATGACTCTCAGTCGCCCTCTGAAATGGACTAGTGTGTCATTCAGTTATACCAATCGCTACAAAATCTCAAAGAAATGAAACCAGGTGGACCAACAGTTATCGATCTGACCACCGAAAAGCCAGTTGGAAACATCACTGTCGAACTTGCAAAGTCTTCCTTACTAACATCTGAGGGCTAGTGCCAATATTGGGACAACTGCCTTACAGACTAGTCATGCAACAGCCTGACATAGTCATGCTCATGAAATTATTACTGACAGAAATATCCCAGAAACCACCATCACCATGACTGGATATGTTCTGGCCCAAGGTCAGGACCAATCCAGCAGAGGGGGCAGCTCAGTGCGATACATTCTCGAGGTAGTTGCTCTGTGAGGCCCCAAAATTAACTCCAGACCCAATGAAGTCCCATGGCTTTAGATTAAACGTGTGCAAAGCAGCCTTCCTGATTACCATGTAACGTCAATCCTCAGCTGAATCAGTACTCCTCCATGTTGAACAACACTTGGAGAAAGAACTGACCGTGAAAAGGGCACAGAGTTTATCCTGGCTGAGGAATTTCAAAGTCAACCACCAAGATTGGTTTGGCTGATCGGGTCCTAAAGGGTATAGCTACTAGATTGGGTCTGCAGAAGGTAGTGAGGGAATGAACTAGAGGGGAAAAAAAACACACCTGACCTCATCCATAAGACGCTGTGGTCCATTAATAGCAGAAGAACAATACTCCAGCACAATCTGTAATCTAATGGCGCAGCATATAAACCACTCAATTATTATCATCAAACCAGAGGATTAACCCGAGGGCAATAGAGAGTGAAACAATGGGAAAAAGACTGCTCAAGTATGTTCTGTATATAAAACTCAAGACAAATTCAACCCAGCCTAATACCGCCTCATCAGTCTACTTTCCATCATCAATAAAGTAATGGAAGGGCTCATCAACAGAGCTATCAAGCAGCACCTGCTCAGCAATAACCTGCTCAATGACGCCCAGTTTTGGTTCCAACAGGTCCACTCAGGTCCTGACATCACCACAGACTTTGTTCAAACATAGAAAAAAATCTGAATTCCAGCCCTTGAAAGTCAAGGCAGCATTCTTTCAAACGTGGCATCAAGGAACCCAAGCAAAAAGGATATTGCGAGCAAGTACTTCATTCTTGGAGTCATACCTGACAGATAGGAAACGGTTATTGTTGTTGGAGGACAGTCATCACACTTCTAGAATATCTCTGCTGTAGTCACTCGGGATAATGTGGACGTAGGTTTGCTCCATAAGCTGGAATGGTCATTTTCAGGTGTTTCTTCACCATACTAGGTAACATCTTCAGTTGCCCTCCGAATGAAACCTAGGTCCAAACATCTTCTGTTCCTTTATCAATGGCCTTCTCTCCATCATAAGGTCAGAATGGGGATATTCGACGATGACTGCACAATGTTCAGCACCATTCGCAAATGCTCAGGTATGGAAGGCAGTCCATGCCAAAATGCAACAACATCTGGACAATCTCCAGACTTGGGTTGATAAGTGGCAAGTAACATTCACTGATCTCTAATCACACAAACAGCCTTTTCCCACCACACTCTTTCTCCTGCCTCTAAGAGAATTTACCTAGTTACCATTGATGCCATGATATTGTACTTTCTTTATCAGTTTTGCATGTGAGGCTTTGTCAAAGGTGTTGCTCAAAGGGACAACATATAAACGACCTCCTTGAAAAAATTTAATTAAATTGATTCAGCATGACCACCCTCTCATAACTTCATGCGTATGACCCCTGATCAAACATTGCCTCTCTCAATGAATATCAATTGTCTCCTTCCCTGTTTTCCCCAATAGATTCCCTGACACTGATCAGATACTCACTGATCTATAGTTCCCTGGTCTACCATCACCAAACCTTCCTGTAAAGGGTGCTCTCTATTACTCTGTCAACTCCCCTGTTACTAGATTCTACTTAAACATTTGAGTCAGGGCATTTCCTTCCTTGTCTCCCACTGCAGCTGTGATAAAACTCTTCCAGACCTGGGGACTTGTCCAATTTTATACCAGCCAAAGCCATCATTTCCTCTTCGCATCTTATATCAATCTGCTCAAGAGCTTCCCAGTCCAGTCTTCTTGAAATATGTACCTGCCTCCTTCTTCTCCCAAGTAAAACGGATGTAAGGCTCTCATGTCACAATCATAATCTTCTCCAGATTCACGTTCAGGTTGTTTCCTTGGTGTATAATGGGCCTTAATTATTCCCTGGTTATTCTACACTGTTTGATGTCCTTGTGGAATACATTGGGATTCTCGCTAATACTGCTCACCCTTGTTAATGCCCATGTTCGTCCCTACACTCTGTGATTTTTGTAAGTTTAATTTCGATCAGCACACATTCTCTGAACCTCTCTGGAACGCAGGCAGTGTTCCCTGATCAGACAATCTTGCCATCTGAGGCATTAATCTCGAGAATGTCCTTGCAGACCTTACAATGTTTGTATAAATAAAAGACATTGCCTGTCTTTCAGTAAATCATTTTAATGTACTTTTCAAATTCACTGAAGCCAACTTTATCCTCGCACCTTAATGGCTTGCATGACTCAGGCATGTACCATTAATGTAAGAAAAAAAAACTGCTTTGTATTCAGATGTCACTTAAATTCAAAATATTAAAGTCACTATTTCCAAAAAGCTTCTTTACAACAAAGTCTTTAATTAGTTGTTCTGATCACATATCATAAATTCAAGAACAACCTGATCTCTAGCTCGGTGTTCAACATTTGCAAACACAAGGTTTCATTGCGCTGCTCCTTCATCAGGTGTAAGAGAGAGGAAGACATTAAACACACAAGTTATAAGAAAAGATCAAAGGGTTGTACAACTTATGCACATCAATTGTACACACCTAAGATGGTTATTAAATACCTCATCAGTTAGAATAGAATGAATATGCAAATCGCAGAATTTATTTCAAGTCACTCCAGGAAATACCTTCAAGTAAATGAACTAACACTTGCGGTCAGACAATGTATTCTAAGCGTGACACCTGCTTTGGACGCCATTTGTGTCTTCACCCGGCACTAGACTTGTTTTATTTACAAAGTATGAGTTTGTAAAATATCACTTGACTGACTGTCTACAAATTGTATGTTTTAGAACAAAATAGAATTCATCTGAAAATACAAATGGGCTAATGCAAAGTCACCCCCACAGATTTGGATGTGCATACGTGTGTGTGCATATGTAGGAGAGAGAGGCGTGTCTGTGTGAATGGGGTGTGGGACAGAGAAAGACACTCTATGTACGTGAGAGAGAGTAACGAGGAGTGTGCGTGTGTGTGAGTGCGGGAGTGAGTGAGTGCATGTTTGCGTGTGACAGAAAGGAGTGCACGTGTGTTCATGTGGGAGAGGGAGAGCGTGTGTGGAGCAGACAGGGAGAGTGTGCATTAGTGTATGGAACGAGGACAGTGAGATTATGTGCTTGTCCAGGCGAAATCACAGACAGATACAGCAAATCCCTTTCCTTCACCCCCCCTCCCTCCCCCTCCACCCCCCCCCCCCCCACACACACACTGCCGGGTTTCAGAGCTTCACTTCTCTGCAGCCTCTGCTCCATTTGTTATTCATGTTTCAGACCCAGATGCAGTAACTACAGTCCCCATGATCCAGAGTTGGGTTAGCAAATCCTAAGGTCTCACAGAATGCCTGAGGCAGCTCACAGCACAACCTCCACCAAACCATCCCCAGCCTCTTCACTAACTATTTAATAACAGGGGTCAGTCAGAAACCCCTCAGCTCCAAGTTAGGTGCCTGTTCCTTTACAATTAGACTCCAGGATTTTCCTCGTGTCACTGATTACACGATCAACTGAGAGTGACAAACAGGCGTTCATTGATCAGGCGCATACCAAAATTTAAAACACGTGAGTCAAAGCGGCTGGAACACCCGTGTCCATGGAGAACCACATGGGACTCATCGGGAATTGAACAACAGCCTGACACACACCATATCACTGTTTCTGAGCTTCACAATGCTAGCAATCGATACAGGAGGGAGTCAGAAACTAAGGCCAAGGAAAGATACAGAAAAAAAACCAAATAACTTATTAACTGATAACTTGCTGAAAATATGAATAAGGAGATGGAGGATTGGAATAACGGGATAAATGAGATAATAGTGGGCCAATTCACAAGAATGCAAACAAAGAATAAAGATATTGCCAGATCTTGCTGGAATGGTCCATTGCCTCAAATTCTGAATCGGCTTCAGAGAACCAGCCCAGAAACAATAAACTGGGGTAAGGTAACGGCTAAGATGGAGAGCTGTGCAGGCCGTGCTAGAGGATTACTCCATAAACTCGACTTTCTGCACAACATGGGGAACATTGCAAGCCTTTTCCAGGATTTTACAACTCTCTACCACCATCCTATGCCTCCTACATTTGAGCTAGTTTTGCATCTAAATGACTTTCTTATGAACCAACCTTGTTAAACAGGTGACCATGCACAAAGTTATTCAACACCTTACTGAGGTCCATGTCGACAATGTACACCACTCAATCTTAATTAATCTTTTCAGTCGCTTCTTCAAAATAATCTCAGTCAAGTCAGTGAGACACAATATTGCTTGCACAATGTTATGTTGGCTATCCCTAATCAGTCGGTACCTTTCAAAATGCGTGAAAATTCGATGACTCATAATCCCCTCCAACAACTTACCCACCACTAAGATCAGGGTCACTAGCTTTTCCTTATTACCAATCTAAATCCTTTAAGTAGTCGCACCACGATACCCAACCTCCTGTCTTCCGGAACTTTACCTGTGACTATTGATGTTAGCAAGGGGCCCAGAAATCAATCCCAAAGTTTCACACAGAGTTCTAGCGTACATCCAATAAAAGTCATGACATTTTCCTCCCTTTGCATGTTTTAAGACCTCCAGCAGCTCTTCTGTAATGCAGATACTTTCCTGGATGTCACTACTTATTTCCCAAGTTCCCTAGCTTCCAGATCTCCTGCATGGTAAATACTGGTAAAAAATATTCGTCCAGTATCTCCCCCATTTCCTGTGGTTCTGCACATGGGCAGCCTTGCTGATCTTTAAGGATGTCCTATTCTCTCCACAGTTACTCTTTTGTCCTTGACGTATTTGTAGAAATTCTGTTTGTTAAGTTATCACATGTCCCATTTTTATGCTCCCAATTTCCCTCTTACGTATACTCTTATTACCTTCAGAATCTTCTAGTGATTCATTTTAAATCAGGAATTAAGAGGCTAATGATGACCATTCCGATTGTCGGAAAAATCCATCTAGTTCACTGACACCCTTTAAGGAAACAAACTGCCCTCCTTACCTGGTCTGGCCTACATGTGACTCCAGACCCACAGCAATGTGGTTTACTGCTAACTGCCCTCTGGGAAATTCGGGATGGGTAATAGATGCTTGCCTAGTCAGGGACACCCTCATCGTATGAATGAATTAAGAAAAAAAAACTCAATTCCTGCCGCTAATACCTGACATATGCTGCCCTCTTTCCGTTACCAGAACCTTAATTTCTCCAATCCTCCAGCATTCCTTACACGTACCAGCCTTACCCTTCACCCTAACAGGGACATAATGTCTCTGCACTCCTGACATCTCATTTTTGAAGGCTTCTCACTTCTCAACTAAACCCACCCCTTCTCTGCGAATATCTGTCCCAATCGACTTTGTAAAATTCTTAGTTAATATCATCAAAATTGGTTTTAAATTTTAGACCTGCTTCATCCGTTCCCATATCTATTTTAAAACTGATAGAATTATGATGACTTGTCATAAAGTGCTCCCCCACTGATATTTCAACCACCCCATCCCCACTGCCTTATTTCCCAAGGGTAAGGTGACTTTTAGCTCCTTCTCTGTGATGGAGTGCATTGGTCAAGCAGCTGCAGGGTTGTCACTGGGATTGGGGTCAACAGAGTCTTCGACTCATTGGGTTGAACCAAACAATAATTTGTTTCAGTGGCACTTTCATTGAGTGTGACAGAGGGATTGTCTGCACGAGGTTGAGCTAGTTTCCTGGTGATACCTTATCCGACTCACCTCATTAGCTACCCACCCCACCCCATGGTGTCCTTCTCCTTCAATACCAGCCCGATTCTCCCACCCATCAAGGTTGGAGGTACTCACAATCACCCGCATGCCCTTGGTATTCCGTGATCCTTGGCATCTTTAAAAGGCAAGGTTAGAGCTGCCCTGCACAATTTACCCTGAGCATGGCAAATAAGGGGCAATTACACCACGGTTTGTCGACAGGGGCACGGAGGCCCTGGTGGATTGTCTAGTACAGAGGATGACCATTCTCCTCCCAGAGGACGCCCCACCGCCAGACCCAGCGATCATGGTCTGGCTCACCAAACAGCATGCAGCACCTTCCCCCCTCTCTCACTCACTCTCTTTCCCCTTTACTATAGCTCCTTCACTATTAGAGCTGCATGGATACAACAGTGTTGACTGACTCCCTCTGGACATGTCACCAACTCCAACCCTCCCTCCCCATCCACACCGTCTCCTATTCCAGGATAAACAGCTCGGAATAGGATTGAAAGAGCGAAACCGGGTGTTGGAGTGCCCGAAATCCATCTCGGCAACCCCCGCCCCCGCGCCAAATTTACCTGTGTGTCTGCTTTAACTCTGAGAGTATCTATACATGGGTGCAGGTCTGACAGTGTCTGTGGTGTTTAAAATGACACAATCTCTCCCTCAACTGGCCTTCACACCCTACTGCAGTAACAGTGGCAGGGGTGATAACGTTCGAAGTTTCAGTCTGGGTGGGAGAGAGGGCAGCATCTCACATTACCATCCAAACTGACAGCACCATCAACACATACACCTCCCCACCAAACCACTAAACCCCAAAACAACACACACACAATTCTGGTAGCTGGAGGGTTGCAAATATACTTGGGCCTGTCAGAATGGAAATGCTCACCCCGAATGAATCATTTTGTCAGGAGATGAGGTGAACTTATTTCTCATTCTGTGACTTTCAATGCTTAAAACTTATGTGAGAAAGGTCCAGTGGTGTTGGTAATGACGCATGAACACCACTGCTTAGTATCAGACAAAACTGTTGCGTGCTTCCAAAGATATTATTTGAAAAATCAAACTTCAGTGAAATTTGAGAGATTTACAGTAAAGGATTTATTATCTTCTCAGAGTTAAAAACTGTGCCACTGATGAAGTGGTGCGGGGAGGACATCCGAGAGTGGTATTGTAAGAATCTAATTATAAAACTCAGTGGTTTGCACTGTTGCCTCACGGTGTCAGGCACCCAGGCTCGATTCCACCCTCGGGCGACTGTCTGTGTGGAGTTTCACATTCTTACCGTGTTTTCCTGCGTTTCCACCGGGTGGTCCGGTTTCCACCCACAGTCAAACAATGTGGATATTAGGTGAATTGACCAAGATAAATTGTCCATAGTGCCCCGGGATGTGTCGGTTAGTGGCGTTAATAAGAGGTAAACATAGTATAGTTGGGAAATGGGTCTGGGTGAGTTAGTTTTCGAAGGGTTAGTGTGGATGCGCTGGGTCAAAGGGACTGTTTCCACAGTGTGGACATTCTATGAACAACAGGGACAGACAGAGAGAGTGGAGGAGGGAGACTTTGATTCCAATTCCAATCTATCTAGCACAGCGATGCAGACATGGCATACAGACAAACTGCGATACTGACACTAATGCACATAACACATGCCGTCAGAGATACCCGCGTAGGTATGGACATTTACACAGAAACATACAAACATTACCCCACATACAGGCACACAATTTCCTTAAGACAGAGATACACACTTTTTTTTATTATTAATAAGTTATCAGTGGTCAGTCGGAGAAGGCAGGAGAATGGGATTCAGAAATATTTTAGACACGATCAAATGCCATGGCAGACAAGATGGGCTGAATGGTCTCATTCTGCTGCAGGGTTCATTGCTCATTTGATCCTGTGGTGCCTGGGATTGTCTTTCCACGAGGCCAGTGGAGGCTGAATGGGCTAAGTATTTGATTTAGGAGAGGTAATGGGAATGGGGACAGGTTTTAGGGACTGAGTGGTTAATATCTGTTCCTAACTGTCCACTCCTTATCTCTCAAAAGAGTGGAGATTGGTTTGAGGGGACCACATTTTTAGAATAAGGGCATTCCCATTTCTGCCTGAGACAGAGATATTTGTTTCTCTTTCGGGTTGGGTGATCTGTGGTGTTTTCGTGTCCAAGGAGCAGTGAAGACTGGGTTACTCAAAACACTCAAGGTTGAGTTCCATAGATCTTTAATGAACAAGATAACCATGTTTATTAGGAACAGACAGGAAAGTGATGTTTAGTTACAATCACGTCACCAATGCATATTCTGAATGGTGCAGCAGGTGCGAGGGGCTGAATGGCCAGCTGTTGCTCCTAACCCATCTGTTGTTCTCTCAAGCACTCCATAATGTTACAGGGGTAAAGAAAGATCTCATTCAGCCAGTCAGCATCATGATAATGAGACAGGAGGCGACCATTCTGCCCTCGAAGGAGTTATGCAGGAATAGATTGAAGTCATGCAGCCCGCTCAGTACATTACACAATGTAAGATGAGACCATCCAACCTTTCCTGCTCTCTACCCAGCAACAGGGGAAACCTGGTTAACTATCTGGGAATAAACATTCGGGATAGATGATTATTTTCAGGTTGTAAAATTGTAACTTGGTGGAGTGTCTCAGGGATCAGAGTGAGATTATCAACTATTTACAGTCTATACCAATGACTTGGATGAGAGGACTGATTGGCTTGGAGCTCAATTAGCTCATTCACCAAGATAGTCATTTAACTGGACATGGAGACTCTGCAATGGGATACAGACAGAGTACGTAGGTGACCAAATCTTTGGCAGAAAACAGTATAATGTGGGTTAAGGGAAGTCAGTGTTGTGTTGAAAAGATAAAATAACAGTAACCTACTTAAATGGAGAAACATCGATGAGCTCATTGGTACAGAGGGATTTGGACGTCCTGGTACATGAGCCACATAAAGCTCGTCAGCAGATTCAGCAAGTGATTAGGAAAGTGCAGCGAATGATGCTGTTTCATGCCAAGGCTACCGGGTATAATCATCGGGATGTTTTACTGCATGTGTACAAGACAATGCTGAGACTACATCGGATATATTGTGCGTAGTAATGAAACACTAAACTGAAAGAAAAATATGCAATTGTTTTAGAAGATTTTTACAGATGTTTCGCTTTGGTGGAATGAAGGCCAGATGGAATCATACTGTCATACAGCACGGAAACAGATCCTTCAGTCCAGCTCATCTGCACCGACTAGATATTCCAATCTGGTGGAGTACCATTTGCCAACATTAGATCCATAGTGCTGTAAACCCTTCTTATTCATACACCATTCATTGTCTCTTCAATGTTGTTATTGCACCAGCCTCCAGCACTTACGCTGCCAGCTCATTCCATACACACACTGCCCACTGCATAAAAATGTTACCCTTCAGGTATCTTTATAATCTTGCCCTTCCCACCTTAAATCTGTACCCTCTGGTTTGGACTCCTCTGGCCTTGGGAAATAAGCTTGGCTGTACCCCGCTTCCATGCCCCTCATGGCCTCTACAAGGTCAGAGCACTTCACGCCTGAGAATGAGAGATGTTCATATTGAACCATATAAGACCATGAAGAGAGTTTATTGGGGCGTAGCTAATGCATGAGAGAATAAAACTAAGGATTAAGTTTTAGAAAACAACATGCTCATATAGCTACTATGAAGACATACACTTATTGCACAAAAATTATGCGGCCACATATAAACATGCTTTCAAATTACAAATTACAAATCATTTCAAAATGGAGCAGATAACAGGGATGGAATCATGCAATCAGGGAATGTTCAACCAGACCTGATGTAGTGCAGGTTGGTGTTTGGGTTACATTATTGAAGGTTTCAGATCAGAGAAGGAGAAAATGTAACCTGTCGTAGAAGCAAACAGCCATTGCTCCATCTCTACGTGTACTTATCTGCAGCGACATATGAGAGCTGAAAACCAATCAGCCATCTTTAGCACTCTTTGAGGATTCCTGCTGAGGACCCATTGGGATCTCTTCACTCACTGCAGCAAAGGGAATTCAGCCATATCCAACTGTTCCAGGAGAAAATCCATCGCTAGCAGCTTCTGTGAGATAGAATAACTTCAGAGGCAGAATAACAATTGAAACATTTTCAGTTTTGCTTTTGTCATGAAATTAACTGTTATTTGGACAAAGCTCTTCCGAACTAATATTCTATTGAGTTTCATTTCTTTCCTGTTCTGCCTTCAGACGTGTGTGTGTGTGTGTGTGTGTGTGTGTGTGTGTGTGTGTGTGTGTGTGTGTGTGTGTGTGTGTGTGTGTGTGTGTGTGTGTGTGTGTGTGTTTCTATGTTTCAATGTTTCAAATTTATAGGAAATAGATGTTGATGTACATATTGTCAATGTCCAAATTGTATCTCAGTTATGTATCCATCGTAATTCGAGTAACAATGCTTTGGCTTTAGATTTGATATTTTTTTAAAATTGAGGAAACCTGTCTGACTTGTTTCTAACGCTGAACCTGACCCAGTCTGAGACAGATATCGTTTGCAATATCACACACTTCGTTACACTGATAATTTGTCGTGAACTCTGGAGGAATGGGTCTAGAAACAGAAACAATGACCCTCTCATCTTGGTAGGAACAGGGATAAGGAGGAATTCTCAAAAGGCTATTTGAGTGGGAGTTCTCTGCCCCACAGGTTTGTATATTAGTTAAATATTTGACGGGAAAGTGACTCAAAGATAATGATCTGCAGTTGGGAAAGTGGGACTGGGACCACACCTGTTTCTCAGTTCAACTTTGCCCCATTCCATTCAGCCCCTCAATCTGCGCTCAAAAGCAGTTGGAGACCACTTGCTCCTACGACCTGGTGCACAGAAACCGAGGTGACCATTCAGCCCCTGAATAGAGTCAGACATGATTTGGTGTGGATTGGAAAACGCTGTTGCGAAAAGAGTGCGTGTTACTGTGAAACAGTCCCCTCCTCTCTCTTTACAGAAGTTTCCTGGTTCCATTTATTGGTCATGGTGTAGACCTAGATTTAAAGTGAATAATTCCCCCATACTGTAGCCAGATAGTGATCACAAAATCCTCTCGTGCAGACGGTCACTCTCCTCTGTGAGAAGGAAACACACGACACACATACAGCGTGACCTTTTGACATCAACGAAATATATGAACACCAGGAGTGAATGACTGGCCCTGATAACAAGGCAGTATTTGACTGATGCTAGTATCAAGGTACCTGAAGAAAATGGAACTTTGACCTCCCTCATCTAATTTAGGAAAAGCCAGGAAAAAAGGATGCTATTGATCCATCGTGTCTGCACCAGCTCCGAAAAGAGTTGTCCAGCAAGCTCAATTCTCCAATCGTATCTCTGTGTCCCTCTAAATTCATCACACACCTGGTACAGCAGTTTACCAACATTCAACTCACTAAGCTTTTTCCAGCACTTCAATTTTACTAATTCTAAATTTTCTGAAGTTCCCCACTTTCGCAGTCACCCTGTTCTCTAATTCTTTCCAAAAGATTTTCTGTTGCTTCTTCTGTTTGACAGAATCAATGTGTTCACCTCACTGGACAGAGATGGCCTCTGTCACAACATAAATGCGTGAGAGGATGGGACTCTGGCATAATGGATAAGGCCCCCATTCCTGCTTGGGAAGTTCCTGAATCAAAATGGTTGATGGGCATTTTGAGTGCAGTCCTCTCCCTGGTGTGAGACCGCACAGCTCTGTGACCTCCACTATGTTGAAATAACCTGGCTTCGTTCTCTGCACCTGGGAAAGGTATACCATTGGGAAATATTTGTGCAAATCTCAGAAAGGACAGTGCAGTGCCCTGCTCCACCCTACACGGTCTCTGCAGACCCAGATACACTATAAAATCTATCCCCGTACCTTGCACAGAATAGGAACACCAGGCCCTCTGGTCTCCCTGAATGAATGCAGCAGCTGACAACACAAATCCAAGAAAACCATCCAGAGAACCTACACTGACTTTCCAATGTCAGGAGCAAGTCAATACTTACATATATGGCACACTCACTAATGTATAAAATGCCTATCTCCCCTCTGTTCCTATTCCTGGATGATAAACTGTTACATTTCTGTGCCATCCCTGAAATATGAATACTTCTGCTCTCCATGGAAATAGTTGACAATGTAACTGCACAATTTTCTTGACCTCAGTCACGATAACAGGAACACCGCCACTGATGGTAGAGATGCTGGGGAGGTGATGGTCTAGCGGTGTTTTCTCCACACTATAAATTCTGAGATTTCCACAAATATTTCCCAATGGTAATGACCCAAACCCGGACTTCAATCCCGCCACAGTAGATGGTGGTATTTCAATTCAATAAAATATTTGGAATTAACGTTCTAATGAAATATTGATGGTTGTCAAAACTAAGAACATCTGGCACACTAGTGTCCTTCAGGGAAGGAAATTTGCTATCTTCACTGGTCTGGCCTACATGTGGTTCCAGACCTTCAATAATGGTAGACTCAAATGCCCTTTGAATTGGCCAAGTCAGCCAGTCAGTTATAACACTACAAGGTCTCAAAGAAGTGTAACCAGATCGACTGAAGCACTGCCAGTCTACAGAACGTCGAAGTGCAGTGGTTCAGAGAGGCAGTTCCCCAGACCTTCTCAAAGGCAACTCGAAAAGAGTAATAAGTGCTGGCCCAGCACAAACAACCATGTCCCATTAATGAAGAAAAGAAAATGACCACACCGGCGATGGAGAGATAGATGCGACAGAACTCACTTAAAACAAGGGCTTGGATATATACCAACATGGGCATGATACTCAGGAATATAGGAAAAGGTGAAAAATAAATGAAAATTGACTCGCAATTTATTTCCATACAAGCTGATTATCCACAGTCCCTTTGTCTTTTTTTTCCTATGTCCCTATTTTTGCACATATTCAACACAATCCTCCACACGCATTACACTATTTCCCAGTTGCTTCCACATCTAATGCATGCTGAGTGAACTCAAAATGATAACTCTGTTTTTCTCTCGACAAAGGCTACCAAACGTGCTCCGTTTCTCTAGCACTCGGTTTTTTGTTTGTTTCAGAATTTCAGTATTTTTCTTTGTTTGATTTAACATTTTATTTTTTGTTATTGACATTGGCCCATCGAGTCTACACTGACCCTCTGCAGAGCATAGCACCCAGACCCATACTCCTTTCCTGCATTTCCCATGGCTAACCCACCCTCTACCCTGTTCCTTGGTCTCCAATTCCTATCACACCCAGCAGCACATGGCGGATATTTTAGCATGGTTCATCTACTGAACCTGTGTACACTGTGGGAGGATACTGAACCTGTTAGAGGTGTACAAGAGCATGTGGGGTACGAGCAGAGTGAATACTGAGCAGCTGTTCCCCTGCGCCAAAGGGTTAAAAATAAGGGAGAACACGTTTAAATTGAAAGGCCAGACACTAACAGAGGATTTGTTGAATCTGTTTGAATCTGGACGATGGTTTGTGTCTAGAATGCATTGCCTGAGAGGGTGGATAAGGAAGGAATTTTCACAAACTATATAAAGCACTTGTATCAGCACTGGATGGTGCAGACTCGATGGGCCTTGTCTTCAATACATGATTTTATGTGGTGGCAGCCATGAAAGCTCTGATATTTTCTGAAGCAGCAACCAAAGAGACTTGTTGGTTTGTTCCATCGAACTGTGCTCAGTAAGCGACGAGATTACAAACCAGGAACATCCCATGGAGTATCAGTACTTACTCCAACTAGGACAGTCCAGAAGTCTCTGAAAACATCCATGTTAATTCACATGCTCAGTGCAAGAATCGTCCAATGATGGCATCAGCATTATTTCAGCTATTTGACCCCATTATTTTAAGGACACCCAAAACATAGAAACATGCTTCGCTTCATTATTATATAGACTTCTCGTGTAAGATTGCTATTTCTCTGAAGAATACTAAATACTTTCTCACATATTGACAAAGAGTTTGTTTTCCTGCGAGCTGCTCATCACAGCATGGCGGCTTGTGTAACACTCCATCCACCAGCAGTAATATTTACTCACTGTTAAACCAACACATGAGATGCGCAGCTGGCACTCGTTCTCAACAGCCACGTGGATGGACTAACCCCAACTGGACTGGAACGTCTCAAGGGCAATTAATACTTGTCTAGCTCCATTAAAATCCCAAATGAACTAAAAAGACAATTCGATTTTCCAATAATTATTAAACAATGAGTACATCTTATTGATCTGATGAGTTCATCACTGTCGTTGAAGTTATGTGATCTATTTCTATGAAACCACATCGTGCATGTACTGAAAGAACAAAAGCTCAGGTCACAGACACAAGGTAACGCAGCATTTAAACGCAAAATGCCAGGGAATAGTAAGGCATAGATCTTCAGGAAACTGGAAATACTTAGTTTGGTGTTTTTTGTCTGTCATAGATGTTATTGGGCTGAAAGGCCGGTTTCTATGCTATATGGGTCTATTACTTTATTTGCTAGAAACAGAGAATGAAGTCTCACTATTTCCATAGCTTGTGGGAATCAAATAGTGAGTAATACAATCTCCAAGGGCACAGAGGATTTGAAGATATATCATTCTCCCTTCACTAGCAAATGGTTAAGAACCCCGTTTCTTTCTTTGTAACATACCTGTTAGTGTTCCCGCACCACAAGAACCCCTGGGGTTTATCAGCAAATTAAACGCTGGCAATAGAATGCTGGCATTGATAATGAAACACACCTCACAAGAACAACTGAAAGAAATCTACTGTATTAAAGTTATTCATTCGACATAATCTGATTTCTAAAGCAGTTCCAAGCGTGGCTTTCCCTTTGTCCTATGCTCTTGACCTCTCTATAACATTATCAATCTTTCCTGCGTGCTTTTGAGTTCAGTTTAAAAGTCACATATGGAAAGCTGTGCCCAATAATCTGAAAGGAAAAGTCTTCATGTTCATGACAAGAGTGTCATTTTTTTTTCAGTATCTAAAGACAACAGAAATGTAGAAAGAAGCATCGAGTAAGGAATAAAACCAGCTCCGACATGCGATAAGGTCGTGGATGATCTGATTGTAACCTCAGTCAAACATTCCTTCTTTGCCCTTACAATGTTAGTGTGTCATTTTTAGTCAAGAACCTGCCTGCCTCTGCCTTAGGAATATTTAATGACTTATTCTCCATTGCTATCTGGAAAGATAATTCCACAAAGACACAACACAATGAGATGATGACACCAAATCACCATCTTCTTAACAGAGATATTGTTTAGTTTTATAATCCATCCACTCATAGGAATCTCTCACACAAGCTGAAATATTGTTTCAGAGTTCAGCTTGAAAGACTACGTGGAATATTCTGGGGTTAAACAAGATCACATGTTGTTCGCCTAAAGTGCAGAAGATCCAGGTCCAGTCAATTCAAGATTTCCTACATAAATAAATGCCAGGACTCAGCTGAGTAAATCTTCTATGGATATCATTTCATATCATTGTGGCCATCGCTCTCCCGATGTGGTTAGACCACTACCTTGTAGATCTGTAGAAAATTGCCCGTATTTTTAAATGTATTCTGTTTCATAAAGTTTCAACATTTATCTTACCTCCCTAAAAATTTGATGAATCCGTAGATTTTATTTTGTAACCCAGGTGCCCGGTTCAGCAGTGCCTAAAGCCAATCTCTCCACTGAAATAATACACTAAGTTTCCATTCAACCCGCCAATATCTTTGAGCACAGACACATTTTTCCTACTATTTTCCATACACCATTACTTGCCTGTTCACTTGTTCCAACCTATACCTCTTTACCGAGTCGTGAGCTCTTCATATCTTCCTTCTCTAACAGTTTTAACACTTTGTATTCTTCCTTCATACAGACAGAGTATTTGGTCAAAGAAACGGACTGTGGCGACATTTCAATGTAATTTAAATTAAATATTTTTACTCCATGTCTAAACTATAAATTTGAGACAAACCTAAAGTGTTTTTCAGTCCCATCACTCAGTTCCCATTACTCAAAGTAGGGTCAGATGGTGTGGAATGTGTGTGGGTAGAATTGAGGAGCCGCAAAGTTGTAAAACCATAGTTGGAGTAACGTACTGGCCTTTGAATTGTAGTCAGGGGCTGGAGCGCATGATAGACCAGGAGATAGAAAATATATATAGGAAAGGCAAAATTAGAGTGAGTGGGGGGATTTCAATATGCTGGTGGATTGGGAAAATTAGACTGGTGGTGGTTTGCAAAGAAAGGATTTTGTGGAATGTCTATGAGATGGCTTTTTGGAGCAGCTTATGGTGAAGGCAACAAGGGAACGGGCAATATCAGATTTAGAGTTGAGCAATGAGGCAGAATTGAGAAGTAAGCTGAAGGTGAAGGAACCCTTTGGAGGCAGTGATCCTAATATGATTGAACCTAAACTTCAATTTGAGAGGGAGAAAGTAGAATCGGAGTAAATATTACAGCTGTACAAAGGTACCGATAAAGACATGGAAAGACAGTGGAACAGTAATGGCGGGAGTTTCTCGAAGCAATTTAGGAGCCACAGCAGAGATTCATCCCGAGGTAGTAGATGCATTGTACAGGGAGGATGAGGAATCCACAGATGACTGGGGAATGTATGGCTCGTGTAATAGAAAAAGAAAAAGCAGATAACATGGCAAATGGCAGTGGAAAACCAGAGGATTGGGAAGCTTACAAAGAGGAACAGAGGGCAACAAAACAAGAAATAAGGAGGGAGATGATTAAATATGAAGTTAAGCTGTCCAGTGATAGAAAGGCCGACTGAAAGAGTCTCTTTAGAGATATTAAGGGCAAAAACGGGAAGCAGAAGTGGATATTGGGGCACTGGAAAATGAGGCTGGAATGATAGTAGTGTGGAACAAATAATAGATGAGAAACTGAATAATTATTTCACGTCAGATCTCACGGCGGAAGACATGAATAATGTCTGGAAAATTCAAGAGAGTGAGGAGGCAGAGCTGATTAGGAGAAGTTGCTCGAAAAACTAAATGGGTAAATAAGCTGGATGGAGACATTAATGGTGATATTTCACAAATCATTGGAATCAGTGAGAGTGGCAAAAGACGGGAAAATTATGAACGTGACACCCTGTTTGTTTTTAATGAAAAGATGATTTTTGAATTTTTTTTACAAAATTGCAAAAACAGTACAAACTAGTGTATTCTGCTTTACAATATAATAACAACCCCAATATAGAATTTAAAACAAATTACTAATCCATTCTCCAAATTAGCAAACCATAAAATAGGATATCCTACATTACTAAAACTAAACAAAAGGAGAAAAGAAAATAAATAAGTAAATAAATAATTAAATACATATGTTTTAAAAATTATATTAAGTCATAACAGAACCCGTATTGATACAGGATTCCTCCTTCCAGGAGCCCCCGATCCAACCAGAACCATCCCCACGACTAAGCAAAGGCCCTGAACAATATGGCTGATATATCTATGTCAATGTAGTTCAAAAATGTGTGCAATGTTCTATAAAATGATTCCGTCTGTTGGTTCACCATATTTGAAGTCTTCACCCTCAGGGTGAAGACACCTCCACACATCTACTAGCTCCAACTCCCTACTCAGATCCACCAATTGCCTAAATATTAAAGATACGCCTGCAGAGATCTTAGGTATTCTGTCCACCCCTGGGTTGATGATAAAATTACAATCTCTCCCCATAATTGTGTGGTGCACCCCGAGAGCCATCAACTTGGAGAACGTTTCCAGCACAAATTTAAAAGGGTGCGTCGGGGGTGGGGGGGGGGGGAGTGGTGGGGGTAATAGAGATTCAAAATCCCATATTCCTCTCCATATATTAACGTTTTAACCATTATATACCATCCAGACTCATCTTTTGTTGGCTGAGCATTTGGAAGGGAAATTTCGTCTGATTAAGAATGGCTGCTCCCCTACTTTTTGAGCTTAAAGATGAAAAGAACACCTGGCCAAATCCACCCTATTTCAGCCTCGAATGCTCCTTATCAAGTAAATGCTTCTCCTGTAGAAATGCTGCATCCACCCTTTCTTTTTGAAGACTTGATAATATCTTGTTCCTTTTGATTGGTGAGCAGCTCTCCTTGACATTTCCGGTGCACCAACTAAACGAATGGCTAGCCATGATCGTCCAAGCAAGCCCGAGACCCTGCAGGAAGAATAACCCCACCCAAAAGACATTGACGAAAAACCAAAAACGAATCATACGTGAAAACACTCTTTAAGCAGCGAAATTAAAACAACTGAGAACTACTCCTAAAAACAAATGGCATAAAACATAATTAAAAGTAGACTTTTCCCCTTGTTCACAAGGGGCACGACTAGCTTCCAATAATCCCGCCACAACATTTCCCAGCCAGAACCATGTACTCGGCCCAGGCATTACAAAGTAGAATAAATAAATTCCAATACCTTATAAGACAGAGGTTAAAAGGGTGGGAGCTAACCCACCCGCCCTGCGCCGCCCCCCCCCCACCAGACCATCTTCGCCTCATCATATGCCTTCCTCTTTCAGACCACATTATCCTGGAGCCCTTGTACATCATGACATGGGGATCCTTCCCCAGCACTCGAGTACTCGAGCAGCATCTGTTTTTCCCTCTACTGTTGAAGTTGATTTAGGACTGGACGGTGGTGCTGGTCCGACCCGGGCCGGCGCACAGCAACCCGGTCTTCATGTTCAACCCGCACCCGGCCCAGCTCCGACTCCAGTTTCAGCAGCTGTGGGAGCCATTGCTTGAGGAAAGCAAAATGCTGGGCTTCCTCCTCCCGTTCGGGAAGGCCCACTAACCGAATATTTTCGAGGCCGTCAATATGTTCCTCTAAGGTCGGGACTCGATTTTGCAGAGCCCAGAGCTGACCCATGGATAACTCAACAGTGTTCTCGGAGGCCGTTTTCCATTGCTCTGCATCTCAGACACGCTGCCCGAGTTTCTCGATCTCTCCGTCATGTTTCTGCAGCATTACCGAGACTGACTCTCACCTTGACTGGGTCTCTTCAATGGACTCATCAATCATTTCTTGGAGTGTAACAAGCTCCGAGATCAGGCTCGCCTCTGCAGGTGAGTCCCCCGCGGCGGCCGCATACGTCTGCCTTGCTGCGAGGTGGGGGGAGGTGGGGTGGGCAGGGATCCCTGCCTGTTGTTAAGAGCGAGAGCCTTTACCTTTGGTCATTTTAAAAAGCGTCAAATTATAAAGTTTGATGTAGAATGGCAAAGGGTGCTGGGCAAAAACTATTTTAAACAATTTAAAAGGTGAGTTACCCCACTTTGTCTGAGTCTTGGGCAGAGCTCTGCAGACTCATACCTACTTGGTCGCCGCCATCTTGGATCTGGCTGAAACTCTGTTTAAAAGGGGAATAAGGCCAAAGGCTGAAAATTATAAACTGATTAGCTTAACTCCAGTCGTGGGTAAGTTCCTCGAATCCATTATGAAGGATGAGATTTCTGAATAATTGCCAGTGCATGATAAAGTAGGGCGAAGTCAGTATGGTTTCGTCAAGGGGAGGTCATGCTCATGAATCTGTTAACATTGTTTGAGGATGTAACAATCAGGTTAGACCAAGGAGAGCTAATGGATGTTATCTATCTGCACTTCAAGAAGGACGTGACAAGGTGCTTCACAGGAGGATTCTGAGTAAGATAATGCTCCATGGTGTCAGAGACAAGGTACTAGTGTGTACAGAAACTTGACTGTCTGTCAGAAGGAAGAGAGTGGGAATAAAAAGGTCCTTCTCTGGATAGCAGCCGATGACAACTGGTGTTCTGCAAGGGAACCAAAACTTTTTACTTTGTACATGAACAATCGAGATGAAGGAACTGAGGGCACTCCGGCGAGACTTTTAGCTGATGCAAAGGTTGGTAGTGGGACAGGTATCATTGAGGAGGCAGGGAGGCTGCAGAAAGATTTAAAGAGGGTAGGAGAGTGGCCAAACAAGTTGCAGATGGAATACAACCTGAGAAAGTGCGCGGTGATGCACTTTAGTAGGAAGAAGAGAGGCATGGACTATTTTATACTTGGGGAGAAAATTCAGAAGTCTGAAGTACAAAGAGTGTTGCGAGTTCCAGTCCAGGATTGTCTCATGGTAATCGTGCAAGTTGAGTCAGTAGATAGGAAGGTGGTGTGTCTGCCGCACAATGTGTTTGAAATCTTATATTCATCAAAAGAATTGAGTCAACTCTTATAAACAATAATATTTGTTTATAGAACACAATTAATATTAGAACAATATAACTAATTATAACATAATGCGAAACATTACAAATTATCTTATGGTTTAACTTAACTTTGGATGATCACATACCACCCCACTAGACGGTGACCGGCTTCCACGTGGTGAAGTCGTCTTGTTCTTCTGATGGTCTTGGAGGTGTCTTCTCTTTCAGTGGTTATTCTCGAGTTACCACTCTCTGAGGGTCTTTACGGTGATTCTTATCCTTCCGAGTCTTCACACCTTTTGGGAGGGTGTGGAGGATCTCCCAATGAAATGATCAAGTTCATTTACTCTAATCAATCAGACTCAACCAGGTGTTGTCACATTGTTGGTCCAAGGGCATCATTCCATTATCCCATTCAGGTCCAACTTCTGTTGCTTCAGGTTTCTTTGGAACCATTTATGGGGAGTTGCAGCCCGTCTGGATTCTGCAGCATGTGAATGAGCACAGAGACTTTGGTCAAGGTTGGGTTCTACTTCCTAGCATACTTTAATCATTGTTCATTTTTGTAACTCCATGTTAAATTTATTCTTGTCCATAGTAAGATTATTATTTCAGGTGGTTAATCTGGTCAGAAAGGCAAATACAGTGATGGCATTTATTTTGAGAAGACTTGAATATTACACGAGCGATGGATTTCTGACGCTCTGTCAGACTCTGGTCAGAGCACATTTGGTGTATTGTGTACCGTTTTCGGCCCCATTACTCAGGAAGGATGTACCGCCCCGGAGTATGTTCAGCGGGGCTTCATAAGAATGGTCCTCGGAATTGAAAGCGTAACATATGAGGTCACTGGGTCTATACTCGCTGGAGTTTATAAGGATGAAGGTGGATCTAATTGAAGCATACAGAATACTGGTTGTCTGGTCAGACTGGAAGTTGGGAAGATGCTTCCACTGTTAGGAGAGAAAGGACTTAAGGACATAGCCTGGGAGTCAAGAGGAAATCTTCAGAATGGAGATAAGGGGAAAAGTCTACAGACTGAGAGTGGTGAATCTATGGTAGAATGGCAGTTTCCTTCCCTAAAGGAAATTAATGAACCAGGTGAGATTTTCTTGGCAATCGATTCATAACCACCATCAGTCTCTTAATTCCAGATTTGAATTTAAGTTCCGCCACTTGCTGTGGCAGGACTTGAACCCAGGTCACTCGAGTATTATCTGGGTTTAACACGTAAGAATTTAGTGATAACACCAGCAGGCCACTGACATGCCCAACCCTGCACACTGTGACTAACGTGTGCAGTATGATATGCACTGGGATTTTCCTTCATGTTATTTTTTATTTCCTTATCGAGATATGGATGATTTTTGTTCGTAATGAATTCCGCTTCAGTCTTTAGCATCTCCCTAATTGTTTGCCAAATTTCTTCAGTTGTCCTGCCTTTGATTGTTCTTTTCTCTCTTCAACCCCACCCCGTCCCACCCCACCCCCAAGATCACCACAGGCAATTCCTTCCTTAGGCCAGTATAATTATCATTGACTAACACTAAATCTCTCATCTACCACTCAGTCTTTACACTTTTAATCTGAATGTGAAACTCCAGCATGTTGTGATCACTCTTTCCAAGGCAAAGCTCATCCACCAATCTAATTGTTATGTAACAATCTTCCTTGTTACATAATATCAAATCAAAACTAGATTAGATGCCGTACGGTATGGAAACAGGCCGACACCGACTCTCCGAAGATTAGAGCACACGGACCCATTTTCCTCTGAGTAATGTACCTAATACTATGAGCAATTTAGCATGGCCACTTCAACTGATCGGCACATCTTTGGACTGTGGGAGGAAACCCACGCAGACAGGGAGGGGAATGTGCAAACTACACGCAGATAGTCCCCCGAGGCTGGAATCGAACCTGGGGCCGTGGTGTTGTGCTAACCACTGAGCCACCGTGCCGCCCCATTCTCTGGTTGTTTCCATAACGTCCGACTCTCAGAAATAATCTCTCATACACTCTATGAATCTTTATTCAAGTATATCACTGTCCAGTTGATGAATTGAGACTATTTGCATGTTCAGACCACCCATAGTTACTGTTGTGCCCTTGTTACAAACCCTCACTCTTTTCTACCTCAGAAGTACTTTGGGGTGACAGTGGCCGAAAATTACTCTTCCCAAGAGGTTTCTTCTCTTGCTTTTTATTTGCACTGAGACGGATTTCAAATATTTTTTGGCACAAAATACTTTGAAAAGGTCTGAGTTCCCACTCGCACAAACAAATGTTTATTTTCTTTTCACTAGCTACATTTCACAGTAAATATCGAGGATTTAAGAACGCTAAAAGTGGTCATGAGATATCGTTAGCAAACAGACTTGAGGAAATTCCCAAAGACTTCTTTTCATTTAAAAGGATGAAGAGGGTAACTAGAGAAATGATTGGCCTACACAAGGACAAAGGAATAAAGTTATGCATGAAGTCAGAGAAAATGGGTAAGATTCTTAGCGAGTACTTTCCATCTGTATTCACCAAGGAGAGGGATGTGACGGATGTTGAGGTTAGGGATAGATCTCTGAGTACTCTGGGTCAAGTAGGCATAAAGAGGGAGGAAGTTTTGGATACTCTGAAAGGTATTAAGGTAGACAAGCTCCCAAGTCCGGATGAGATCAACCACAGGTTATTGAGGGATATGAGTGTGGAAATAACTGGAGCTTTAACATATGTCTTTGCAGGATAAGTGAACATGGGTGACATCCCAGAGGAATGGACAATTGCTAATATTGTCCCCTTGTTTAAGAAGGATAGCGGAGATAATCCAGGTAATTGTAGACTGGTGAGCCTGATAGGGAAGCTGCTGAAGAAGATACTGAGGGACTTGAGTAAGGCGTTTCATTTGGTTCCCCATGGTCGGCTGACGGAGAAGTTGAAGACGCATGGGGTCCAGAGTGTTCTATCTAGATGGATAGAAAACTGGCTGAGCAACAGAAGACAGTGAGTAATAGTGGAAGGGGATTTATCAAAATGGAGAGCTATGACCAGTGGTGTGCAATATTGATCTGTGTTGGGACCACTGTTGTTTGTGATATATATCAATGATTTGGAAGAAGGTATCTTTTGCCTGATTAGCAAGTTTGCCAAGATTGTTGGAGTAGCAGATAGTGAAGGGGACGATCAGAGAATACAGCAGAATATAGATACATTGGAGAGATGGGCACAGAAATGGCAGGTGGAGTTCAATCTCTGTAAATGCGAGGTGATGCATTTTGGAAGATCCAGTTCACGAGTGAACTTTACAATAAACGGAAATTTCCTGGGGAAAATTGACATACAGCGAGATCTGGGTGTTCGGGTCCATTGTTTTGTGAAGATGCCAACACAGGTCAGTAAAGTGGACAAGGTGGCAAATGGCATGCTTTCCTTCATTGGTTCAGGTGTTGAGTACAGTTGCATAGGACTTTGGTTAGGCCGCATTTGGAATACTGCATATAGTTCTGGTCACCACATTAACAAAAGGATGTGGATGCTTTGAGTAGGGTACAAAGTAGGTTCACCAGGATGTTGCCTGGGATGGACGGTGCAGGTTATGAAGAAGTATTGAGTTAATTATGACTATTTTCACTACAAAGACAAAGGTTGAGGTCTACAAAATCAAGACAGATGTACACAGGGTGGATAGCAAGAAGCTTTTTCCCCAGATTGTGGAACTCAATTACTCGGGGTCATGAGTTTAAAGTGAGAGGGGCAAGGTTTAGGGCAGATGTATGTTGGAAGTTCTTTACACATAGGGCGGTAGCAGCCTGGAACGTGTGACCAGCGAAGTTGGTAGGGGCAGGAACGATAGCGTTATCTAAGATGTATTTCGACAGAAACATGAATGGGCAGGGAGCAGAGGGATACACAAACTTAGAAAATAGGTGGCAGGTTTAGAAAATAGGAGGATCTGGATCAGCACAGGCTAGGAGGGCCGAAGGGTCTGTCCCTGTGTTGGAGTATTCTTTATTCTTTATCATTAATTCTAAAAATAGCAAGTTCGCAACTTATTGTCTGCTACAATTTGATAATATAAATGGTTTAGTTATTTGATAGTGCATGTCAAATTACAGTCACAGGGTCAAAGAGATGTATAGCATGGGGGAAAAACCCTCAGTCCAACTTGTCCGTGCCGACCAGATATCCCAACCTAATCTAGTCCTACCTGCCAGAACTCAGCTCATATCCCTCTAAACACTTCCTATTCATATACCCATCCAGACGCCACCTAAATGTTGCAATTGTACTAACCGCCACCACTTCCTCTGGCAGTTCATTCCACGGACGTACAACCTTTTGAGTGAAAAAAATGCCCCTTGCATACCTTTTATATTTTTCCCTTCCCAACTGAAAGCTATGCCCTCTAGTTCTGGACTTGCCCACGCCAGGGAAAAGACCTTGTTTATTTACCCTATCCATGCCCCTCATGGTTTTGTAAACCTCGATAAGGTCACCCCTCAGTCTCCAACGTTCTAGTGAAAACAGCCCCAGCTTGTTCAACCTCCAGCTATAGCTCAAACCCTCCAACCTTGGCAACATCCTTGTAAATCTTTTCTGAACCCTTTCAAGTTTCATCTGATCGATCAGGTCCTGTGGATTTTTTCCACCTTTATGCATTTCAAGACATCCAACACATCTTCCTCTGTTATATGGACATTTTCCAAGATGTCACCATCTAATTCTCCGGATATCTATATCTCCCATGTCCTTTTCCTGAGTAAACAGTGGTACAAAATACTCGCTTAGTAACTCTCCCATCTCCCGTGGCTCCACACAAAGGCACATTGCTGATCTTTGAGGGCTCTATTCTCTTCATGTTCACCCTTTTGTTCTCAATGTATTTGTAAAATCCTTTTGGATTCTCCCTAACTCTATTTTCCAAAGCTATCTCATGTTCCCGTTTTGCCTTCCTGATTTCCCTCTATAATATACTCCTTTTACCTTTATACTCTTCTAAGGATTCACTCGATCTATCCTGCCTGTACCTGTCATAACCTTCCTTCTTATTCTTAACCAGACCCTCAATTTCTTTAGTCATTCTGCACTCTGTATACCTACTAGCCTTTCCTTTCACCCTAATAGGAATATACTGTTTCTGGACTCCGGCTATCTAATTTCTGAAGGCTTCCCATTTTCTAGCCGTCCGCTTACCTGCGAACATTTGCCACCATCAGCTTTTGAAAGTTCTTACCTAATACCATCAAAATTGTCCTTTCTCCAATTTAGAACTTCAACTTTTAGATCTAGTCTATCCTTTTCTATCATTATTTTAAAACTAATATAATAGTTGGCAAATAACTGAAGCTCACACATTTCAGGCGAGAAATTAAATTGATTGATTAAATTTAAATGTGTAAGAGTAAGAATTCTATTTAATTGTTCAATCATTTGCTCACTCTGACTATTCAATCAGTCAGAGGTCAACCATTTTACAAATGATAGAGCGACAATGTATGCATTTGAATACTGAGATTCAATGTGTAATTGTAATCATCAGCACAGTCAGGTGACATGTTCTTTATCGATACAAAACAAAATGTGCATTCTTTACTTTTGGATCATAAAAGGTCGTTCGATGTTTATATTTTAATTCAGTTGTTATTCAGTTGACTAATTGTAGCTCATACCTTATTATTGCCCAACTCACAAACATGGCAATCTCCTGACTATTGTTCAGGTCAGTGAACCCATCACTTTGCATCATGACCGACATTAAAAGTGGATTCCAAAAAGGTGAATTCAGGTACAGCGCTACTGGACCTCACAATTGCATGTAGCACTCAGAGAGCCATTGGCCTGGTCCTGAATCTGTGAAGAGAGTTTCCAACCTGTGTCAGGGCAGTCATAGAAATATTCCCTCACAGAGAACCATTTGGAATCCACCTTGAGCAGGAGAAAACTAGCCAACAGGCTATCACTGCTCTCAGTGTAGGTACAAATTCTGTCTAAATTAGATACCAATGACTGACCAGGAACCATGCCTTACAAATTCACCCTCAGTCACAGCCTGGCCCAGGGAGCAGATGTATGGACACGGAGTGTCAGAATCACATTGCAAAAGTTACTTATGGTGATGACAACTGGCACGTTACCCAGACTCCGTACATCTGCACCCTGGACCAGACACTGGGTGAAAACGTTTACAATTGACAGTCTATTGCAGCATTTTGTGTCTCACAGTAAACCCTCTGAAACTATATCCAATAAATGTACCTTCACATTCAAAAGTATCAAAATAAAATTATACATGTCTGTGGATGGTCAGATGCTAATCCATAGGTCACCCAGCAGAATGCATCTGAAGAAACTACGAGCAAACGGCAAGCCAAAAATCGTTTTAATAACTGAACTTGGTGGATTTTGTCTGGTCTAGATAACCACACATATTGTGCTGACACTCAGGTGAATGTAACAATTACATCAAAACTGGAAGTCTTGGTCTAACGCCTTTAACCCTGTATTCTTTATGTAAATGCAATCTTCCAAAATAAATTGCTTCACACTTTATCAGGTTGAACTCTACCTGCCACTTATCAGCCCAGCTCTGCATGCTGTCAATATCCTGATGCAACCTACAATCGACCTCCACACTATCCACAACCCCACTAACCTCCGTGTCATCGGCAAACTTACTAACCTACTTGTCCACTTCCTCATCAAAGTCATTGATAACAATCACAAAGAGCAGAGGTCCCAGAGCCAATCTCTGTGGAACACCACTGGTCACTGAGATCCAGGCTGAATACTTTCTATCAACTATCATCTTCTGTCTTCTATGAGCCAGCCACGCCCATATCCAGACAGCCAGATTTCTCTGCGCCCAATGCTTCCGTACCTTCTGAATGACCCTACAATGGGGAATGCCTTGCTAAAATTCTTGTTCACCACATCTACTAGTCTACCTTCATTCACGTGTTTTTTTAATATCTTCAAAGAATTCAATAAGGTTTCTGAGAGATGACCTGCTCCTCACAAAGCCATGATGACTATCTCTCATCAAACTATCATTTTCTAAATAATTGTAAATACACTCCCTCAGAAACGCCTGCAATACTTTTCCCACTACTGATGTAAGACTGACTGTTTGGTCATTCCCAGAGTTATCCTTATTCCCTTTCCTGAACAAGGGAATGACATTTGTTACCATCCAATCATCTGTCTGGCACTGCTCCAGTGGACAGTGAGGACGCAAAGATCATCGCCAAAGGCACGCCAATGTCTCCCGTCACTTCCTGGAGGAACCAAGGGTATACCCCATCTGGCCCAGGGGATTTATCTCTCCTTATATTTGTAATTCATTCAATCAGTGTATACTTCCCTTCAACTTTTCTACACCCTGTCCAACCAACTGATTGGCTGATTTCCATATCAGTGCAACATACAGTGCTACCTTCCTGAGTAAGTGCAGTTCATAACATTCTGCGAATGATGGAATGAGAAAATAAAGGAATGCATCAATGCCTTCCTGATGAAGATTTTATGACCGAAACAAAGACTCTACTGCCCCTCGGATCCTGCCTGACCTGCTGTGCTTTTCCTGCTCCACACTTTCTTACTCTGATCTCCATCAACTGCAGTCCTCACTTTCTCCATTACTGAGGGCTGTCGCCTCTGCACACTGAGGGGGGAATTAACCATCAGAAACTCATTGTATGTGGAGCTGGCTGCTCAGTTCTGGAAAGTTGCACTTGATGAATATATTTTATTAAAAAAATAAATTACAATTCCACAGATATTCATTCAGTGCCAGAGTTAGACTTGTGGTTCATGGTTTGAGCAGCTTGATAACAAACAGGAAACGACTGAAGAACTCCGAGGTACAGGGTTTTCCATGTATTATATTCCAGCTAACGTTAATGCTGGGAGTATTATCAGACAGGCTGACAGATGTGATAAGAGAATGAGTTGACATGTGGAGTTGTAACATTTTTACCATCACAGAGACCTGTTTGAGGGAGGTCAGGGCTAACAACTCAATAATCTGTTGTACTGGAACTGTAGGCTGGACAGGACAGGGTTTTAAAGAGGTTGTGGTGTTGCATTATTAATTAACAAGTCAGTTACTGCTGAAAGGACGGGTCTTCAAATGAGGCTTTGTGGATCGAGGTTTGAATCAAAATGATGACAGACAAACTGCTTTTAAATGCACATTTTAGCTTACAGCGTGGAAAAAGGCCCTTCCGCCCAACAAATCCACACAGACCCTCCGAAGAGCAACATTACTATTGACAAGTCGTCAGGCCCGGATCAGATTTGTCCTCGGCTGCTTTGGTAAATGAGAAATATGATTGCTTCGCTGCTTGTGAATATCTTTGCATCCTTGCTCTCCACTGGAGTCGTACCTGAGGACTGGAGAGAGGCAAATGTAATTCCTCTTTTCATGAAAGGAAATAGGGGAATCCCCAGCAATTACAGTGCAGTAAGTTTCACGTCTGTCGTCTGCAAGGTGTTAGAAAGGATTCTGAGGGATAGGATTTATGACAATCTGCAAGAGCATGGCTTGATTAAATGCAGTCAACACGGCTTTGTGAGGGGCAGGTCATGATGAGGGTAGAGCTGTGGATGTGATGTATATGGTCTTCAGCAAGGCATTTGATAAGGTTCCCCATAGTAGGCTCACTTAGAATGTCAGGAGGGATAGGACACCGGGGAACTTAGCTGTCTGGATACAGAATTGGCTGGCCTATAGAAGATAGCGCGTGGTAGTAGAAGGAAAATATTCTGCCTGGAAATCAGTGGTGAGTGGTGTTCCACAGGGCTCTGTCCTTGGGCCTCTACTGTTTGTAATTTTTATTAATGACTTGGATGAGCTCATTAGTAAAATTGAAGGATTGGTAGCACGTTTGCAGACGACACAAAGTTTGGAGGTGTCGTTGACGGAATAGAAGTGTTGTAGGCTGCAGCGGAACATTGACAGGATGCAGACTTGTGCTGAGATGTGGCAGATGAAGTTCAAACTGGATAAGTGCGAGGTGATGCATTTTGGAAGGTTGAATTTGAAAGCTGAGTACAGGATTAAGGATAGGATTCTTGGCAGTGTGGAGGAACAGACGGATCTTGGTGTGCCGATACATAGATCCCTTAAAATGTCCACCCAAGTGGACAGGGTTGTTAGCATATGGTGTATTGGCTTTCATTAACAGGGGGATTGAGTTTAAGAGTCGTGAGATCTTGTTGCAGCTCTATAAAACATTGGTTAGTCTGCACTTGGACTACTGCGTCCAGTTCTGGTTGCCTTATTATATGAAAGATGTGGATGCTTTGGAGAGGGTTCAGAGGAGGTTTACCAGGATGCTGCCTGCACTGGAGGCTTATCTTAAAAGAGAGGTTGATTGAGCTGGGAATAATTTCATTGGAGAAAAGAAGGAGGAGAGGGGACCTAATTGAGATATACAAGATAATGACCCATATAGATGGAGTCGAAAGCCAAAGACTATTTCTCAGGGCAGAAATGGCTAACACGAGGGTTCATAGTTTTAAGCAGGTTGGAGGAAAGTATAGAGGAGATGTCAGAGGCGGGATCTTTACACAGAGAATTGTGAAAGCATGGAATGCGTTGCCTGCAGCAGTTGTGGAAGCAAGATCATTGGTGGCATTTAAGAGACTGCTGGATATGCATATGGTCACAGAAATGTGAGGGTGCATACATGAGGATCAATGGTTGGCACAACATCGTGAGCTGAATGGCTTCTTCTGTGCCGTACTGTTTTATGTTCTATGTTCTATGTTCTATTTTCAAAGTCCTTGCACTTAATACTAACTTGGTCTTGGATGTGGAAATGAGACCCATCATTTCAATGCTCCATACTGTGAGTTGTGCACTGTTGTCATCATATTTATATAAAAATGAACTGAATAAAAGGTTGTGGGGGGTGTTGGGTTGTGTTTACTGGACAATTTAAAAGTTGGTATTATGAAACGATGTCGGACCATCAGTAAAAAAAAAACTTTGCTGTTAATGGTTAGAACAATCCTGCAAACATTTACACAGAGATTTCCAGTTCAAGTCACACACAAGAATGTTGGGCTGGGCTGATGCCGCCCATAAATGGAGCTGCAAAATTCTGTTTGGATACTGACATTGTGGAGATAACACACACTGGATGTGGTTTATGAGGGATTCAATCTAAGATGCCATGTGCTGCAGGAACCCGTCACCTTTATAACACATTCATTCAGGATTAGGTCCATGGCACAGAATTACAGAGTTTAGGTGGCATACCAGAAGGGCTAAACTTGGTTGTTTACAGGTCATTGCTACAAATATTGAACTGCATTTGGACCAGCGTCATATGCTAGTCCATTGATCAGTCTGTGCCAAACACATCTCCCTGTTGTTCAGTAAGTCGCTAACCAATTTATTGTAAGGGATTGTGTGAGTAACTGCCCAGCTCCAGTTTGGAAGCTCCCTGGACAGATTTTGGAGATGACCAGTGTTTTGGAGGTCGTGGTGAGGGCCAATAACACTGTGTCTGAATGTAGGTTTTTTCTCAATGTCATTTCGAACAGCTTTGCTGCCTGCAAGATGGTGTGTTCACTGATCTGAACATGAATCGGCTGTTTACTACAGTCACTGAACTGTAATAGTTAGGTGTGCGCTCTGGTAATTCAATTATTGTTCACTTCAATTGCTTTCAAGTGGAAAACAATGATTTGGTTTATTTTTAAATTATGTAAGAAACAAAGTGATATTAACTCTTCATTATACAGAATGTAAAAGTGACCTGTTGTTAATTTCCCACAGACTAATCAAGCAGCAATCAGATATTGTCTGGAAAGCAAGATTATGTGAACAGGTCTATGTCCCAGGCAACATCACCATCCTCTCTGGTAGGCTCTGTTCCCTGAAAGGGCACAGCCAGGCAGAAGAGGGCAGCTCCTTGGCATATAGTCAATATACGTTGGCGTTGTGTCTCAGTGGTTAGCACTGCTGCCTCACAGCACCAGGGACCCAGGTTTGATTCCAGCCTTAGGCAACTGTCTTTGTGGAGTTTGCACATTCTCCCTGTGTCTGCGTGGGTTTACTCCCACAATCCAAAGATGTGCAGCTCTGGTGAATTGGCCATGGTAGTGGGTTGCTCTTCGGAGGGTTGGTGTGGACTGATTGGGCCGAAGGGCCTGTTCCCATACTGTGGGGAATCTAATCTAATCTAATTGATGCTGGATTGTGTGGCGGCTAGACTGCTCTGTGGCAGGTTATGGGGAGCCAATAAAACGGAAACATATAATTGACCACATCATCACTGATCAGCCTACTGCAGATACATCACTCCATTTCATATATCGGTAACAATATACACTGGACAGTCCTTATGGGGAGCAAGGCCGAACTTCACATTTTACAGACCCTCCTCACCATGACATGTACTGAATGGTACAGACTTTAAATAGATTAAGCAACTAATGATGATGCATCCATGAGGTACAATGGCCCATCGGCAGAAGCAGAATCATATTCTGTACAACTCATGGAGTCTGCAACTTGCTGGACCGACGCACCTCCCACTGTACATTAAGCATCACAACCCGACATACCTCCCTCTGTACAGTAACCATCACGGCCCGACATACCTCCCACTGTACAGTAACCATCACGACCCGACGTACCTCCCCTGTACATTAAGCATCACAACCCGACATACCTCCCTCTGTACAGTAACCATCACGGCCCTACATACCTTCCACTCTATAGTAACCATCACGGCCCGACATACCTCCCACTGTACATTAACCATCATGGTCCGACATACCTCCCACTGTACAGTAACCATCATCGCCCGACATACCTCCCTCTGTACAGTAACCATCACAGCCTGACATACTACCACTGTACAGTATCCATCACGGCCCGACATACCTCCCACTATACAGTAACCATCAAGAGCTCAGTGCTTAGCACTGCTGCCTCAAAGCACCAAGGTCCTAGGTTCAATTACGGCCTTGGGTGTCTGTCTGTGTGGAGTTTGCACATTCCCCACATGTCTGAATTAGTTTCCTCCGGGTGCTCCGGTTTCCTCCCACAGTCCAAAGATGCGCAGGTCAGGTGAATTAGCCATACTAAATTGCCCATAGTGATTGGTGCATTAGTCAGTGTTAAGTACAGGGCAGGGCAATGGGTCTGGTTGGGTTACTCTTCTGAGGGTTGGTGTGGACTTTTTGGGCTGAATGGCCTGTTTCCACACCGTAGGGAATCTAATCTAAACACCAAGGTTCAAGTCAGGAATATGATGGAATAATCACTTGTCTGAATGTGTGCAGCTCCAACAGTATTCTAGTATTGCCTTAATAGCAACAGGCAACACCGTTGTGTGGGGAATATCCTATCTCACAAAATTGATTGATTTTTTTTAGTAGGGGACAAAATTGATTGATAGGGCATGAGGTTGGACGTTGGCCGTTTGGACCTTAGCAAGGCCTTTGATATGGTTCCTTATGGCAGGCTCATACAGAAGGTGAAGTGAAATGGGATCAGCGGTCAGTTACTAAGATGGATAGAGAACTGCTTGATCAAAGAAGACAGAGTAGTGGTGGAACAGAGTTTTTGTGACTGGAGGTCTGTAAATGGATTGGCAGAGTTGCAGATTTTGAGGATGATTGCCAGAGAATACAGCAGAATGTCAGTCAGCTCCAGACTTGGACAGAGAAAACGCAGATGCAACTTTATCTGGGCAGTTGCAACGTGATGCGTTTTTGAAGGTCTAATGTAGGAGATAGGTATAAAGTGGATGGAAAAACTACTGGCCGCATCAACATCCGAAGGGATCTTGCTATACAGCTCCACAGTTCCTGGAAAGTGGCAACACGGGTGGATAGGTTGATCAAGAAGACTGATGGCAAACTTGCAGACATGCATCAGAGCATACAGTATGAAAATTAGCAGGTCATATTGCAGCTGTAGAGAAACTTAGTTCGGGCACATTTAGAATATTGTGTACAGTACTGGTTGCCACACCGGCAGAATGACGTGGAAGTGTTAGGGAGGGTATGGAAATGTTTTACCAGGATGTTGCCTTGATTGGAGGGTATTAGCAAGAAGGAGAAATTGAACAAACATGGTTTGTATGCACCTGGGCATCATTGGCTATAGGGCTACCTGATAGAAATTTACAAAATTATCAGAGGCATAAATAGAAGGACAGTTAAAAGCTTTTTTTTTGCCAAAGTCGAAATATCAATTACTCATGACCGTAGGTTTTAGGTAAAAGGGAGAAAGTTCACGAGATATGATCGGCAAGGGTTTTTTTTTGCTTTTCCAGACAGAACGTGCAAGTGCCTGGAATGCACTGATATAGGAGAAGGAGCCAATATAGCAAGGTTTAAGAGGGATATTGGCACAAATATGAGTGAGCAGAGAATAGAATGACGTAGAGGGTGTCGGAGCAAAAACTTTCGTTTTAACTTTAGAACGGCATCATGCGTCAATGTGGGTTTGCTGGGATGAAGGGTCTGTTCCCGTGCTGGACTGCTCTTTAAAACAGGATTTGAGTGCAGGAGTGGCAAGATGTTGACTGACCGAATGATGACTGATGATCAACAATCACATTCAGTGACTCTCTCCTCATCAACTTGCAGCTTCATACCCTACCTCCCACAGAAGGGAACCTCAATATGGAGAATTGAACGTGAAAGTCAGAGCTGGTAACTGGTGACTCCATCTCGCCCCTCGCTCTTATGGTACTCTATCTTGGACACCCGCGTCTTGGGGGACACTGCACAGACAGAAGCTGCATGTACTCCACACCCACCTATGCTGACATCTGTCACGTGCCAGCCACATCATGCCATCCCAGCACATCTCCGCCCCATTGACAGTACACTTTTGAAGTTCAATGCTGCAGCTCAGGGTGCACTGAAACCTCTCAGTGCAATGCTGCTGCAAGGATACCATGCTCAGGGACACACACCCAGCTCATAGGCTGTCCCTCTGGTCTGCTCACTCCGGATTTCTACACCCTCAATACTGCTGCAAGGACACTGTGCTCAGGGACACACACCAAGCTCATAGACTGTCCCTCTGGGCTGCTCACTCGGTGTTTGTACGCACTCACTTTAAACTGAATTCACCACAAAGGTATACAGGAAAGCCACACACACAGACCAAGTCCTAAACGATGAAAGCAACCACCCCAACACACACAAAAGAAGTTGCATCAAGACACTGTTAAAAAAAGGCCACAACACACTGCAGTACACCAGAACTGCAAAAAGAGGAAGAAGAACACCTATACAATGTATTTGCCAAAAACGGATACCCCCGCAATTTCATCAACAGATGCCTAAGGGAAAGACAACGGAATGAGGACATGCCACAACCTAAAGGACTACCATACATCAAGAATACTTCTGAACTGACAGCCAGACTACTGCGACCACTAGGACTCATAACAGCCCATGAACCAACATACACTCTCATACAATAACTCACCAGGATGAAGGACACGATACCCAGCACGAACAAAACCAACGTTGCGTACAAAATTCCATGCAAGGACTGCACAAAACACTACATACGACAAACACGAAGACAGCTAACGATCCGCATCCATGAACACCAATTAGCCAGGAAACGACATGACCAGTTATCCTTAGTAGTCACACACTTAGATGACAAGCAACATGAGTTCGACTGGGACAACGCTACTATTATAGGACAAGCCAGAGAATAGCCAGGGAATACCTACATGCATGGCACTCATCCACAGATTCAATCAATAAGCACATCTACCTAGACACAATTTACTGGCCACTGCAGCGGACAGCTGGAACTGACAACCGGAGGCGGCAGATACAAATCACTATAAATGCCAGAGGAAACATCACAGAAGCGCTTCACAGGAGGCTCCGAAGCACTGAGGATGTCACCTAGACAGGGGACGAAACGTCTGCAACACAAATTCCCAGCTCGGCGCACAGAACCACAACAGGGAAGAGCTGCTATCAGGCAAATCCACATTTTGTACGTGGGAACTGCTTGTTAAATCCTGACAGCAAAATCATCTGGTGAACGTCCTCCCGACTGCTCGAGTTTCAATCTATTTTGTTTGATCAGATATTTCAAGGCCGCTGCATATCAGACAACAGGAAGAGATAAAGAATGATTCTTCACTGTGAGGTTTGCAGGACCAGCTTGTCTCCCCAGGCACCTAAAGTCTTTATTGTGGGTCAGAGAGCTTCAAAATTATTACAGCACGGAAGGAGGCCATTTAGAGTATTGTACACCGACGAGCTCTCCAACATCGCAACTTGAAAACGGAGAGAACAGAGTGTATGTGTCTGTGTGTGTGCGTGAGAGAGAGAGAAAAAATAACAAAGATAAATGGAGTGAAGAGAGATCAAAGGAATAGAGAGAAAACGGAGTGACAGAGTGAGTGAGAACAATGGGTGTCAGATGAGGGTGAAGTGAGATCAGAAGACAGCATGAGGAGAAATACACAGAAATTATATTTAGAAACTCCAACAGACTGCAAGCTCTTGTCTGGTGCCGTGCCCAGTGAGCACAATGCTATCATCCCAGATCATTTATCACCAATAATATCACAGAGCCGGGATGCTGACGGCTGAGCAGGATCCAAAAGAACAATATATTGGTTCCAGGGAGAAGGTGAATTAATTTAAATATTCTGGGCCAACTGAAACTTGTAGTCCCTCTAGACACTGTGTGAGAGACAGGACGAGAGAATCTCAGTGAGGGGGATCACTGACAGGAGGGAAATCAACATCTCAGCTGTGGGTCAAATAATGACCGATAACGTTTGAACACCTCGTCCATGGTTTTGGAATTCACATTTCAATTCATATAGCTCCACATCGTAAGTGTATTTTAACAAACTTGTCTCTTTGTAGTTTTCATGTTTTGGTATGTACAGAAATGTTTGTTTTTTGTCCCTGTATTTTGTGTTGAATAAACACATTTTATTACTGAGGAAGAAAGGACCTGTTCCGATGAGACAGTTTTCGTCTGAACCGTGCTGGGGCCAGAGTCCAAGTGAATCCTAACTAAGGCTATAGACAGAGGTTTAAACTGATTAGGAGTGTGTGTGAGTGCGGGGTGGGTTGCAGTTATAGGGTTTAATTAGCATAGAGTAGGTAAGAGTACAGAGCTCAGGAGAGGTTATTAAAATCTCCAGCACAGATGCAAATAGGACAGCGTATGGAAAGTGTAAACAATCATACTTCAAGCACATGGACAAACAAATGACAATGAGAAGAGGAACCGTTAATACAGGATTGAAGGGGTTGTATCTGAATGCATGCAGTATAAGGAATAGAGGAAATGAGCTTGTGGCACAGTTGAAATTGGTAGGTTTGACGTGATGGGCATCACAGAGAAGTGGCTGCAAGGTGTCAGGATATTCAAGGACATATATCCTATCGAAAAGATAGGTGTCAGAGGGAGTGGATTTCCATTATTAATAAGAAATGAAATTAAATCAATAGTAAGAAATAAAGGAAGGTCAGATGGTGTACAATTTGCGTGGGTAGAATTGAGGAACCACAAAGGAAAGACAATCACAGTTGGAGACTTGCACAGGCCTCCAAAGAGTAATCAGGAGCAGGGGCACAAGATACACCATGAGATAGTTAAGATCTGTAGGAAAGACAAAGTGACAGTGATCATAGGGGGATTTCAATATGCAAGTGGAATGAGAAACCAGGTTGGTAGTGAATCGCAAGAAAAGGAATTTGAGGAATGTCTCCAGGATGGCTTTTTGGAGCATCATGTGGTGGAGCCCACTCGTGAACAGATGACACTGGATTTAATGAAGCAGGCTAGATAAGGGAGATTAAGGTGAAGGAAAACTTCAGAAGCAGTGATCAGAACACGGTTGAATTTATTCTTCAATATGAGAGAGAAGAAATAATCAGAGTTAACAGTATTTCAGCTGAATAAAGGCAACTGGAGAGGCAGAAGGGAGAAGCTGGGTAGAATTGACCGGGACAGGGGTCTAGCAGGAAAGACAGGGGAACAGCAATGGCAGGAGATTCCAAGGTTAATTCAGGAGACACTGCAGAGATTCATGCTGAGTAATAGAGACATGGTACAGGGAGGATGAGGCAACCAGGGCTGACAAGGGAAGTCAGCGATTGCATATAAGCAAAAGAGCAAGCAGATAATGCGGTGAAGGGCAGAGGGAACTGGAGAATTTGGGCCAACAGAAGGCAACAAAAATAAATAAGGAGGGAGAAGATTAAATATGGGGCTAACCTAACCAATAATATAAAGGAAACTGTAAGAGATTCTTTAGATATATAAAGTGCAAAATAGAGTAAATGTGAATATGGACCACTGGGAAATGATGCTGTAGAGACAGTAGTGGGAAACAAAGTAATAACTGAGGAAATTTGCATCAGTCTTCACAGTGGAAGACACGAGTAATTTCCCAAGAACTGAAGAGAGTGAAGAGAGTGAGAGGGTAGTCTTGAATTCTGTGGCCATCACTGAGAAGAACATGTTAGAAAATGGAATGGCCTGAATGTGGATATCTCACCTAGACCAGTTGGACTACACCACAACCTTTTAAGCGTGATAGTTGAAGAGTTTGTGCAAGTGGAAGTGGTAATCTTTCAGGAATGACTAAAACCTCGAAAGGGCCAAGTGACTGTATACTTGCTAACATGACACCCCGTTTAATAAGGGTGTTAGGGGAGAAGATGTAAAACTGTAGACTGATTAGCCTAACCTTGGTTGAGGGTAACATCATGGCATCCATGGTGAATAATTTGATTTCTGATACTTGGAGACCTTTGGTAAAATAGGATAGAGTCAGCATGTTTCATCAAGGGGAGGTCATGCCTGACAAACTGGCTAGGATACTTTGAGGGAGGAATGAGCAGATTAGATCAAAGAGAACTGATGGATATTATCCATCTGCACCTCAAGAATCCTTTGACAAGGTGCCATGCATGAGGCTGTTGAGAAAGGGTCCATGGTGTTAGAGGCAAGGTGCTAGCATGGATAGAAGTTTGCCTGTCTGACAGAAACCAGAGAGTGAGGATCAAAGGGTTCTTCTCAGGATGGCAGCCAGTGACAAGTGGTATTTCACAAGACTCAGTGATGGGACCACAACTTTTCACTTTGTGCATTCATTATCTATATGAAGCAACTGACGGCATTCTGGCTAAGCTTTCAAACAGTGCAAAAATAGATAGAGGGACAGGTAGAATTGAAGAGGAGGTTCGGCTGCAGGAAGGTGCTCTAGCGCATTTCCTCAACTTCGCACACCTCCGCCCTTGAACTCCACCCTTCGAACGACAACAAGTTAGAACCTCTCTGATGCTTGCCTTCCATCCCACCAACCTCAAGATACAACGCATCGTCCTCCACCATTTCTGCCACCAACAGTCAAACCCCACCACCAGAGATATACTTCCTTCCAATCCTATCATCAAACTGCTGAGACCATTCCCTCACAATCTCTCTCGTTAGGTCCACGCGGCCCCACTAATCCACCTTCCACTCCCCGCACCTTCCCTTGCCGTTGCAAGAGGTATGAAAGCTGTGCCAACACCTCGCTCCTCACCTTCACCCATGGCCCCAATGGATCCTTCCACATCAGGTAGAGAACTTCCTGTGCATCCAAACACCTCATCTAGTCTGTCCATTTCTCCTGGTTTCCACTACATTGGCGTGACAGGACGTCAACTTGCAGAACGGTTCAGGGAACAATCTCGGACACCCAAATCCAACAACCCCACTGCCCTGTGGCAGAATACTTCAATTCTCCCTCTGACTCCGCCAAGGCCTTGCAAGTTTTCGGCCTCCTCCACTGCCAGATTCTTGCCACCTGACGTCTGAAGGAAGAACGCATCATCTTCTGCCTTGTGACCCTGCAAACGCACATTATCAAGGACAATTTCACCAGTTTCCTCATCTCCCCTCCCTCCACCTTATCCGAGATCAAACCCTCCAACTGAGTACCGCCCTCTAGAACTGTCCTACTTTTCCATCTTCCTTCCCATCTATCCACTCCACCTTCCATTCTGACCTATCACTGTCACCACCTACCTTCATCTGGCTGTCGCCTTCCAAGCCACCTTCCTCCTAGCTCCAGCCCCTCCCATTTATTTCTCTGCCCACTTCTGCCCACCCCACATTCCCCATGAAGGCTTTATGCCTGAAACATCGAATCTCCTGCTCCTTGGATGCTGTCTGAGAGGCTGTGCCTTTCTATGACCACCCTTTTTGACTCTGATCTCCAGCATCTGCGGTCCTCACTTTCAACTGCTGAAGGACTTTCACAGGTTTGGAAAGTGAGCAAAGAAGTGGCAGATGGAGTATAATGTGGGAAAGTGTGGGAAAGCATTTTGCCAGGATGAATAGAGGCATGGACTATTTTCTAAATAGCAACTAAATTCAGAAATCTGAAGTGCAAAAAGACTAGGGGGTTCCAGTCCAGAAGTCTTGAAAGGTAAACTTGCAGGTTGTCAGTAGTTAGGAAGACAAATACAATGATGGTATTTATTTCAAGAGGGCTTGGATATAAAAGCAGGGATGTACTCCCAAGGCTCTACAATGCATTGGTCACGCCACATTTGGATTATTGTGCGCAGTTTTGGGTCCCATATCTCAGGAAGGATTCACTAACCCTGGAGCGTTTTCCAAAGAGATTCACGAAAATGGTGCCAGGAAAATTTGAGAGCTCTGGGTCTGTATTTGGTAGACTTCAGAAGGATGTTAGGAGGTCAACTGAAACTTACAGAATACTAAATGACATTGGACAGAGGGGATTTTGGGAAGGTATATCCAATGGTAGGAGAGACTAGTATCTGAGGGGACAGTGTAAAGAGAAGATTTTTACAAACAAAGATAAGGACAAACATCTTCAGCCAGAGGGCGTTGAAACTATGGAATTCACTGCCACAGAGGGTTGTCGAGTCCAGGTCATTGAGTATATTTAGGAGTAAGATAGATAGTTTCTTGACTATAAAGGGGATCAAGGGTTACAGGTAGAAAGTGTGAGAGTGGGATTAAGAAGCTTAACAGCCATCATGGAATGGTGGAGCAGGCTCAATGGGCCTAATGGCCAAATTTCTGCTCCAATATCTTCAGGTTGTATGATTAATATTGGCTGTCCTCATTCCTCATTGGAGATGTATCCTGGAATTTGATCTCCATATGATTTAAGAAGATTAAAATTCCAATACAGATGGCTGGGAAATATCATGTTCCCTCACTCCAGTCTCAGCAGCCATGCCCCAATATCTTAATCACACTGCAATTGAAATCCAGTGAAATTTACTTCAGTACAGTTGATTGACATCGATAACATTAACAGCATCACCTTACCTGCCGTCTCTGATCCTCGAATAACAATCTGAATTGTGTGTCACATCATATTCTCTGTTAATATATCCATGCCATTTGTCTGTTATCACTCATGTTGTACAGGCAATTTTCTGTCATATTATGGACTGGAAAAGTTCTCTGCATATTTTACTGACATTATAATCACTGATCAGTAGTTACAAACTGTATGTTTCGATTTATAAACGGAGAAACTTGTTTATATGCTGACAATCATTGGACATTACTCCCATATCCAAGGCAGATTGAATGATTACATACATTCAATCTACCATCTCAAATATTTCTCCCTGTTCACCCCCACATATCCCATGCCAAATGTGTAAACTTTAAACGTTCTTTTGAATTTTAATAAAATCAATATTGAATTCAAAGGGGTTAACTGGAGCTATTTGTTCAGTGACTGTGATTAATATCAATCTCCGTGGATCCTAATTATGGCAGTGAAGAGTTTCCATCGTTGAAAGATAAGTGGGCTCTGTCTAATGTGCTATCCCATAGTGTGAGTAGGAGCATCACTGACAGCACTAACAGGGATCAGCAGCTCGAGAGAGAGAGAGAGAGAGAGAGGGAGGAGACATCAAAAAATCTGAGAACATTAGACTGGAATGTTCCAACAGTGGATCAGAATCTGAGAACATTAGACTGGAATATTTCAACAATGGACAGGAGTTTTTCCGGGGGTCTTCACTGGCTTTCTCGGCCTTGGATATCATTAGCATCGCGGATCCAGGATATCCTTTGGATTATTCAAGGTGGTTACTATCCCATCCTTGCGATAGTTGGTGTTCCTGGTAAGTCATTATATTTGTCTACTAAACCGGGTTAAACTGAATTTCTGCTCATGATGTATAAATTTTGGAAAGTGCAAGTCAACGTCTTCAGTTCCAAACAAAACATCCTTTCCTTATAAAATATACCTATCAAACTACTATTTATAAATTACTCACTGATATGCGAGAAGGACACAGAATGTTCTCAAACTCCATAATCCATTTTGTCCTTCACAGATTTACATTTCCATGTCCTCCCCACTCACCAATCCTGTCCAAAACCACCATCATGATATCTCAGTCTCTTCTGCAGTCTCAGTGCAACTTCTAAATGAACCATGATTTTTGCCTTTGTTCAATCTGGATGCACCAGTTTCAAGTGCCTTTTAATCACATGTCCGTCACTAAATATTTGCTCTTGAGAATATTTGACGTGTTCTCTGCACGTACAGGAAGACAGTTTATGGTGGTCAAGTCATTGACTCATAATCTAGAGCCACAGAATTATAGTCTGTTAATATCTCATGAAGGAAAGTGGCGGAATTTAAAAGCAACCATGATCATTTGTTATAAAAACCCATCTGCTTGACTGAAGTCCTTGAGGTAAGTCAATGTGTCAACCTTCCCTAGTTGGGTTTCCGTGTGACTTCAGTGATGAACATGTGGGTGTACTGCACCTTTAAATTACCAGGCAGCACCAAGTCTTCTGAAAAATAGATATAATTTAACATTTAGTCGAACAACGCGATTAACTCATTGTCTTGAGACAAAAACAAATTTAGCCAAACCCAAATGACCCACCTCCAATCAAGTGTGAATGTAATATATTGATAATCTTAAAAGCCAATGACACAATCCAATAGTTTGGGGGTACAAGACCGTGGAAAGTTGAACAGTTGAGAGCAGAGCTGCCAAGCTACCACCATGCAAAGACTGCCTGAAAAATAGCTCCCTTAAAAGTATATTCATTGATTAGTAACTAGTGAAGCAGAATCCCCCAGAAGAATAGAAAACAGGACTATGGAGAAGAACCGAAAGATTCCTGGTTTTGAGATAAGAAGTTTCATTTTGTAAATCTTAGTTAGGAGTCTTATCGGACTCGTATTGTGGAGGGGGAAGGTAAAAGATAGGTTAGAGGAAGAAGTTGTAAATATTCGTTCGATTATTATTCTCTGTTATACTTTAAGAAATAAAGTTGTTAATTTTTACTTTAAATAGTTCTTAGACACGAGAATTATCACACTTTACTGCATTAGATAAATCTTTTCTCTGTTGCTGGTTTTAATTAAGCACTAGAACTTATGCTGTGTTGCAACACTACAAACCCCCAGGAATGTGTTTACTCTTTACTGTCCTGTGGAACAACTGAACCAGCCACTCATTTTAAGATCGGCATAACATGCTGCCCTGACCAGTGCTGCATACATCCTGTGAGAGAAGAACAAAAGTAAAGATAGCTCCCTTCCTCTGCCTGTTTCCCGTATTTTTTCAGCTCATTTCTATTCAGCTAGGTGATCATTAAATCTTTTAGGTGTATTCGATCTCATTGAAATTCTCGCCGAGCATGATGCACATCGCCATAAGCAACTCTGGTGCTGACTTTATTGATGCTGACGTACAGATATAAGGAACGTATAAATTCCATGTCAATCGTAGTGCAAAGAGAAATAATGACGTTTCATAACACAAGAAGGAAACGCCGATGTCTAAGTGAGAGAAAAGGAGTATTGTGATCATCCTTGAGAGGAGGCAGTATTTGGGGTACTGTGGATAGACTTTCTTGCAAGTCTCACCAGACTAATCCCTGGGATGATGGCAACATGAACAGTGAGTGAAGCACAGTGACAGAATAAGGTGATTGCATTGAACATTAAGGGGGATGTACAATCACTTATGATGTTCTAAACAGACACTGTTACGGTGATAAATTCCATGGCTTTTATTTTCACTCGGGTTACTTGATTCTCGAACATTTAGGAGCCTCTGAGAACGTTCCACCCAACCACCCCAACTCCCTATTTCGATTCAGAGAGAGCGAGAGAGAGGTTCAGGCTTTTGAAAAAAAAACTGTCTCAACGTTAATACAGTTCAATTGGTTCGTGATCCTGCAATGAACGTCCTGCTATCCATAATCCCAACAGCAGCCACAATACCTTCATTATAAAAGAGTTAACTCTTCCCAGCAGCTTCTGACCTACATAGAGCACATGAGAGTGTCTTCTTGGAGATAGAAGATGCCTCCTTGAGACTTTACACAAAATATTTGGTTTCCAACCACACTGCCAGCAAACCATGTTAAGGTAGCACACGTTCTACAAACAATGGAACCAGGATTAACACCATGGAGCCCCTATCAATGCAGATTCGGTTTCATTGGTTTGTCATGTTAGAGTATCAATGACGCCCTCATGTTTCTGTATAACTGCCTCGTGGGGCTGAATAGCCTCCTCCTGGTCTCATGGAACAGATTTAAGGGTCTGATTGGGCTCTGCCTGTTCCTGTTTAACAGCTCGATGTACTGACCAGACCTCTTCTCTTCCTGTGGAACAGGCAGGTGGATTGAATGGGCTGTCCCTCTTCTTGTTCAGTAGTTTCCACGGGCTCAATGGCTTCCACATATCAGTGGGTAACCAGCCTGGGATGCTGATTGAGCTCCTCTATTAAGGGTGGAAATGTGCATTTTCTGGCAGCGCTGTTACATGAACGTTACCGACACTTTAACAGCACTTTAAAATCGGAATGCTGTCCAGGTCTTACTGCACATGGACATAGGATGGTTCAGGAGCTGAGGGGGCACAAAATCTCTGAATATTGCGTGATCTTCAGTCATCATCCCTAATTCAGATCTTATGATGGGGAAAGACATTGATGTAGCAGTTGAATATGTTTGTGCTGAGGAGGCTAACCTGAGGATCTCCTGCAGAGATGTCCCGGAACTGTTAGGACTGCTGGCCACCGAGCACAAGCATCTTTCTTTGTGCTCTGAAAGACCCAGACAAGGGGGAGGTTACACCTGATTCCCATTAAGCCAAATAAGTGCGTGATCCTGATGCCATCCTCAGTCAAATACTGACTTGATATTAAAGCCATTAACTGTTTGCTGAGCCCCTGTGTCCACCTCTCGTTCATATCAATTAGGTGACGATGTATGTGTCGGGAATGTGTTCCTCTCACAGCGGGTAATCAATGTCAGAAATTATCTGGGCTAGCGAGTTATGGGAGCTACATCACTGAAAGTATTTAAGGAGGAGGTAGATGGATTTTCGACCTGTCAGACAGCTAAGGGATTAAAAAGGAGTTAATGCCAATAGTATATCAGTCATGATGGTAGACAATGGCTTGATCGTCCGAATTAGCTGATGCGGTTCCTTATGTCCTCATATTCTCTAATTACAAAGTTAATTTCCACTTGGACAGCCCTTTAAAAATTTCTCATTTGTTTTCCAGCCAATGTTGGAGGGTCACTGTTTCCTTTTCCGTCCCACTCCTCCACTGGTTGCACCAATCTTAAATGTAACCAGTTTAATGATGTGGCCAATGATATCGGTCTCAGAGTAGGTCATTTTTTAGAAAGAAATTGTGAGACACAGAACGTTGAACTCATATCAAATGGTAAAATGACAGAGTGCCCCAAATGTTATTCTGCCTTTGAAGTTATTCTGTTCAAATAAGCTACTGGTAGTGGGATTTCTTTCTGGAACTGTTGGATTTGGCTGAATTCCCTTTGTTTCAGGCATATGAGAGTTTCCAATGAATCCTCACCAGGAATCCATCACAAGTGGCAAAGATAACTCAGGGATTTTATAGACTGACGCTTTGCTATCTAGTGGAACAAAGTAAGAGAGAGGGATCAATCGGCTGTTGATATTGAGTGCTAATTTCAGATTTCAACTGAGCACCAAACTGGACCATGTGTGCTCTCCTGGAATAATCTCTGGAAAACCTGATTATGGATTATATGCAGGTGCATCATTGCTCTTGTTGTACACAATTCCATTCAATCTCAAAACAATGTCCCCATTTTATAATTTGATGACATGCTTACACATGTCTCTGTAATTTGTAAAAATTGGTAGTTGTCTTCATAGTATGTGTATTGATATCAATACATATTTTTCTACAAATTTATTCTCTAGCTTTAGTCTCCCTGACAAGAGATGTTATGCATCCAGTTGATGCACTTTTCTGAACGTCATAGTGGTTCAACACTATTTCTAGGCTAAGATCGCAACTGATTATCCCCCATAACCAAAGGCCGGCAACCCAGGAATGAGAAAAGGGAAACCTCTTTGAAAATTTCGAAAATAATTATATCATTTTATTTTAGTGTTAGGGGATCAAAGCTGCACACACTGCATCAGATGTGGTCTCAGCAATGCCCTGCACAGATGCACTAAAACATTCCTTCAATTAAACCTTAACCTTTTGGCAAAAACAGCTTCATTCCACTTACCTTCCAAATCACTTGCTGCATCTGCAGACTGACTTCACATGATTCATGTCCCAGGAACATAGAAACCGCCTGCATCACAGAGTTCTGCAATCTCTCTCCATTTAAATTGATTATCATTATTTTATCCTTCATGCCAAAGTAGACAATTTACCTTATGTTATTTCTACTGAAGGTTTGCGCACTAAGCTTCCCTGTCTATAATCACATTGCCGACTCAGTATCTCAATTTGACGACACAACGAATGACCATCTTGGTGTACAAGTTAATTGAGCTCCAAGCCATTCCCTCCCCTTCCTCCAGATCATTGATACAGATTATTGGTCATTGATGACCCCACAGTGATCTCTGAGGCACTCCATCAGTTAGACCTTTGCAGGCCGAAAGTAAACATTTCTCTCTACTCTCTAGCGACATATTCCCTGTTCCTTTGGACAGTTCAGGCGGGTTGAATGACCTCGTCCTGGGCTGTGTAATGTACTCAACGATCTGAATTACTTAATTCTATATTCCTGTCTAATTTCTTAGAGGGACAGAATGGTCTCCTCCTGTATCATTGGAAAGATCCTGTCTGACGGATTGGTTTGGTCCCCTACCCTGTAACTGCATCGAGGGGTGGATTGAAGGAACAACAAATGGGTTCGGGGCAGCTTTATATCTCTGTAACAGCCTCGCGGGTGGATTGAGGGAACAACACATGGAGTGGGGCAGCAGTATATCTCTGCAGCGGCACCGTGAGACGGATTGAGGGAACAACACATGGGGTAGGGACAACAGTATATCTCTGTAACAGCTTCGAGTGGTGGATTTAGGGAACAACACATGGGGTAGGGGCAGTAGTATATCTCTGTAACAACATCGAAAGTGGATTGAGATAACAACACATTCAGAATGCTCTTGGCTAGTCCGATTGTCTCTGATCATCCTTCTCCTGTCTGTTCCCGATAAACATTGACTCTCCTGTCCAGCAAAGATCAGTCGACCTCAGCCTAGAATATCCTCAATAACAGAGTCTTCCCTGTTCCGTGAGGATGAGGATACCACAGATCGCATAGCACTAAATGGAAAGGGTCATATTTATTTCATTGTGGGACCCATTACATTAAAACTGTGCTGACCTCTCATCAAATCACCACCTCTTTTCATACTTAAGGATATAATAATTATGAATAACCATCAACCATTCTGCCCTCCAAACCTGTCCCACATTCCCACTGACTCTTTCCAGTCAAATATGTATCAAATCCAGCCTCTGCTGCAATCTCAGAAAGTGAATACTTGACCGCATGAAAAAAGGAGCAGAATGAGGCCATTCGGCCCATCAAGTTTGATATTCCATTCAATAATTTTTTTGAATGTACCCCAAAGTCATTCTCCTGCCTTCTCCCTGGAATCCTTGGTCCCTTCATAAACCAAAAACGAGCCGATTTGTGTCTTAATGACGCTAGTGCTTGTGTCTCTGTGTGTGTGAATATGTATATGTATATGTGTGTGTGTGTGTGTTTGTGTGTGTGTGTGTGTGTGCGCGCGCGCGTGTGTGTGTGTGTGTGTGTGTGTGTATGTGTACGCACATCCATGTGCTTGTTTTCTGTGTATTTATGTGTCTGTGTACCTGTGTATCAGCCTTTGCGTTTCTATCTTGTTTCTGTCCGGATCATGTCGGATTCCTCCTCACATGGCGGGAGAAGGGGATGTGAGGGAACAGATATCAGGCACAGCACCACCCGGCTTGGCCCTTTCTGTCCCATTCCAGACAGTTTCTCCTGGAACAGGAGAAAGGGAGAGAGGGAGGGAGAGTGAAAATGGGTGATCCTGCTGTTAGAGCTGGTGGATGTGGGGCTGGGGGAAATGGTGAGGTGTCCGGAATGAGTCAGTCGAAAGTTGTAAATTAATTTAGTATTATTATTGTGGGGGTATTGCGTAGATGACAGAGAAAGTGAGGAAGAAAATTGCTGAATTCAATAGTAAGTTTCGAAATGCCTGAGCCTTATTTGGAAATATAGTGTGATCCTTGTTAGGGGGGTCAGTGTTATAACAGGTATACAGGGAGTTTGAAGGAGCAGATAGAATATGGTGACCCTTATCCTGACAGAGCGGGGAAGGTTATTGACGCTTGTCCTGTATCACAGCGTCAAGGTGACCCTTCCGGAGTGTCTATCACCAATAACCCCACAGACCATGTCCCTCAGATTCAATTTAAGGGGAGCTTAAAAATAACAAGGAGAAGCAAACATTGGTGGATTATATATCGAAACTAAAACAGTTGCAGAAATTCTGAGCGTCATATGCTCTGAAAATTAGACATGCAAATATCATGGATACTGCAGTCTTATTGGATGGTCTCAAGTTGCATCACAACTGCGTTAACTAAGTGACTGCTCATGCTGTGAAAAATAAATTCCCTAAATGTAAATCAGGTGAGTTGAAGAGTATGTATTTAAACAAATTAGAGGTCAAGTTTTTTTCGGATTTGTTGTGTGGTCAGGAGGACTAATAAATGTCCTTGCTCTGAATCAGCTTTGGAGGAGTAGTGACACTAATATGTTGTATTTTACACGGCGTCTGCACACAATATAGAATGTTTATACATTTTGGTCAAACATGATGGAAGCATGGAGCCGAGAGGGTTAAGCTTGTTCCAGTGAATTGGGAAAATACAAAATAACATTCAGTGGGAGATAAGCAATGGTTGTTAGAGTCATAGAGTCTGATAGGCCCTTCGGCTCAAACTGATCCATTCCCACCAAAATGTCAATTCACACTAACCCCATTTCCCAGCCATTGCCCTGTATCCTTCTAATCCTTTCCGATCCTGTATATGTCAAAATGCATTCTAAATGTTGTGAATGTACCCACCTTAACTACTTCTGCTGGTAGCTCATTCCATATGCGTATCACCCTGTGTGTAAAAAGGTTGCTCCACAGGTTCCCTTTTATTCTTACCCCTCTGACCTTCAACTGATGGCCTCTAGTCCGTGATTGTCCAATCCCGGGAAGTAAAGGCTGAGTGCATTCACTCTCTCCATGCCTGCTATGATCTATACCCTTCAGTAAGATGCTCTCCCCAGTCTCATACACGTAAAAGTAAAACGAACCAGCTTTTCCAACCTCTACCTATAACTCAGAGCCTTGAGTCCTTGGCAACATCTTTGTAAATTTCTTCTTCACTCATTCCAGTTTAATAACATCATTCCTATAGCAAAGTTAACAAAACTGAACATGATGCTATAAGTAAGGCCTCATCAGTGCCCCGGAAAGCTGCTGCATAGCTCCCCAAATTTGCTTCTTAGTGCCCTGACTGATGAATGCCAGTGTGCCAAACGTCTTCTTCATTGCCCTGTCTACCTCTGAAACAACTTTCAGAGAACCATGCACCTGAATTCCAAGGTCCCTCTGTTCCACGACATTCCTTAAGATCCAGCCATTCACTATAAAACTCCGATATTGATTTGAGTTTCTAAAATGCAAGAACATACACTGATCTGCATTAAAATCCATTTATCATTTCTCCGCCCACTCCCCCAGCTGATCAAAGTACTGCTGTAAGTTCTGAAATTTCTGATAACCTTTGTCATTCTCCATGTAACCACCTATTTTATTGTCACCTTCAAACTTGCAAATCATGCTCTTACATTCTCATCCAAATTATAGATATATATAATATAAAGTGTTGCCAGCATCACCCAGATGCATTCCATTAGTCCTAGGCCTCCAGTCTGACATGCATCCTTCCACTATTAGTCTTTGCTTCCTACCATCAAGCCAATGTTTATCCAATTTGGCAGGTCCTTCTCAATTTCATGCGATCTAACCTTCCAGAGCAGCGCACCATGTGGAAGCTTATTGAAGGCCTTACTTGAATCCATATAGACTGCGCACACCACCCTGACCTCCTCAACGTTGCTCGTCACTTCGTCAAAGAATTCGAAGAAATTTGTGATCTATGGTGTCCGATGCACAAAGCCGTGCTGACTTTGATGATAGACTTTTGCCCGAAACATTGATTTTCCTGATCCTCGGATACTGCTTGCTCTGCTGTGCTTTTCTAGCACCACTCTAATCTTGCTCCGAATCACACCCTGTCTTTCCTAATGCACGGATATCTTATCTCTTAGAACCTTTTCAAGTAAGTTACCTGCTACAGATTTTAGGTTTGGTGGTGCATAGTTCCCAAGTTTTTCTTTTTAGCCCTTCTTGAGTAAGGGCACAGCATTCGCAACCCTCCAGTTCTCCGGGACCTCACCTGTTGGCCAGCGATGATGGAACAATATCAGTCAGGTCTCCCGCAATTCCTTCTCTGTCGTCCTGCAGTGTTCCTGAATATATTTCGTCAGGACCAGGAGATTTATAGAAATAATGCAAAGTCTGAATAATACGTCTATTTATTTCAGGTATAAACACCAAATAAAGGGAACGTGACACAATGATGTTTAACATAACAAATTAGAAAATGCATTAATCATAGGAAGTACCTTCAGAAGAATTTCAGTCATTGTGGAAATCTTAGCATTCTCAGAAATTCACGATCCAGAAACAAGGGCCATGAAATTGATAAGGAACTTAAAATCAAAACATGAATGCTAACAAACAATAACAAAAACACTGCATAAATCTACAATCTGTATTTCGATGGAAACAAAGTAAAAGCAAGGTCAAATATGGAAATTGGTAATCGGGAGAGGAGAGTTTGTTGTGAAAAACAGGGAAATGGCCAAGAAAATAACCAGTTACTTTGCATCTGTCTTCATGGAGGAAGATCCACAAAATCACCCAGTAATACCCAGTGATCATGTAGGGCTTGTGCAACTGAAGAGATAAAGTCAACTTATATCAGCAACAAGGTGGTATTAGAGAATGTACCTGGATTGGGCATTGCTAAGTCTGACAAACCTAATGCACTTCATATCAAAATGCAATAGAAATATTAATTGCACTGTCGATGACTGTGTTTCATTTTCCTGTGCATTCTGCAGAGGTTGGAAGCCATTGTGGATAAATGGAAATTAGCAAACGTGGTCCAAGCACTATAGATTAATGGAAGGAATCCAATCATCTATAAAGGGAAGAAGACATAATTTGGAGAACTGCCGAACAATTAACTTGACAACTGCAAGTTGGAAACTGTTGGAATCTATTATACAGCATGTGATATTGGATATTTAGGAATTAACAGCAACAATGGAGAACATCCATATGTATTTCTGACAGATGTCAAACGCGATGTGCTATTAGTTTTTAGACCCCATCAACGACCCTTTGAGAAAAGGGACAGGGAGTGACTTCGTCACAGGAAATAGCATCACCAACACAAAGAAATCCAAACATATAAATGGAAAGCAGGAATTTTAAGGATTGTTTCGCATGAGGTCCACTGAAGATGTTACCTAGTAAGATAACGAAACGTCTGGAAATGTAGCGAGCAAACCTACATCCATTGTGTAAAGTGTTGGTGACCCAATCTGAGAAACAATATACTGACCACAAAAAAGTGCAATGGACATTGTCCAGATTAGTCCCTCAGATGGCGAGATTGCCTGATGAGGAAACTCGGCCTGTGTTCTTTAGAGTTTGAAAGAATGAGAAGAGGGTCACAATGAAACTTGGAAACTTCACAAAACATATGCCAAGTTGGAAATAAACAGGACATTTCCCTGGCTGTCAGTTCCACATTCAAGACAATAATTGCAGTTTAAAGGGACAGACCATTTAAGACCACAAAAATGAGGAAATTCTTCACTTGGTGAGAACTGCCTAAAACAGGGGCAGAGAAAACTGCTGGTAGGGCAAATTTAGGGAGAATCCCCAGATATTCTACAAGTGTGTCAAGCCGAAAAGAATAACAAAGGAACAGGTCGGTGTCATTCGTGAATTGCCAAGTTGCATCCAAATCACATTACTATTGGGAGACACAGGGTAGTGGTTGAAGGCTGTTAATGTGACTGAGACCGGTGTCCAATGGTGTATCACAGGGATCAGTACTGTGCCCCTTATTATTTGTGATACGGAGGTGTTGGTGTTGGACTGGGGTGGACAAACGTAAAAATCACGTAAAACCAGGTAATAGTCCAGCAGGTTTATTCAGAGACACGAGATTTCAAAGCGCACAACCACCTGATGAAGAAGCAGCTCTTCAAAGCCAGTACCTCCGAATAAACTTGTTGGAGTATAACCTGGTGTTGTGTCATCTTTAACCTGATTATTTGTGGTATTCATAAATGCTGCAGCTGTGAATATAGACGGGGGTGGCGGGAGTGTGACAACTAAGTTTGTGTTTGATACAAAGATTGGCCGGGTGGTTGGCAGTGAGGAGGAAGGTCTTATGTTACAGAAAGGTACAAATGGAATGGTCAGATGGGTGGATCAATGGTAGATGGAATGTAACCCTGATAAATGTGAAATGATGCACTTTGGAAGGAGGAACTGGACAGGGGAGAACTCAATGAATGGCAACACACGACGAATCTCAGAGGGCGCTTCTCAACAAATCCCTGAATGTGACTAAACTGGATAATGCACAATTTGAGAAAGCATAGGGTGCCGGAGACATCAAGGGATAGATTATAAGAGCTATGCGGAAGTTTGCTTTTGCCAAGATGGAATACTGATTGTAGTTCTGGGAGCCACATTACAGGAAGAATGTGATTGTCGTGGAGAGGGCTCAGAGGAGATTCACCAGGATGTTCGCTGGGATGGAGCATATTAGGTATGGAGAGAGGCTGGATAAGTTTGGGCTGTTTAGTTTGGAGGACAGAAGGCTGAGTGGGGCGAGATTCAGAAGGATAAGATTACGAGGGACATGGACAGGATGGATAGATAGCAGCTGTTCCTTTTAGTCGAAGGGCGAAGAACAATGGAGCACATTTTAAAGTGAAGGATTTGAGATGTGGAGAGGAATTGAGGATTGTTTTTCACTCAGAGGGTGCTGGGGTCAGGAATGCACTTTCTCAGAGAAGAACTGTCATGGTAACTTCACAACCAATGGAAAATACACGGTTGTGAACTTGAAATGCCATAAGATTCACGGTTAGTGTCTTGTGTCGGAAAGTGGGGCTAATGTAGACAGTGCTGTATTGTTGATGGGACAAAATCTGTTCTTCTGTGTTTGTATGGCTGTGGAAGGTCAATCATTGAGTAGCTTAATGTAGGATTTTATGGGTTTCTGAAGATTATATTAACAAGGGTTTTAAGATTGAACTTGTAATATCTTCTGAAAATATGTCAACGGCAAAATTACGGCGAAAAATAGGTGCAGCTTTCTTACAGTCTGATACCAGAGAATTGAGGACAGGGAAAAGGCAGAACTGTGGACCAAATACTTCAGTTATGTCTTCACATAAGAAAACGAAACAAAAAAGAAAGCTTCCCATCAAAACTAGTGAACATTAGTCTGTTTAGAAAAAGGGAATAGAATGAAATTAGCAACTGAACAGTTTTAGAGGAAGTATTGGAACTGAAATTAATGAGCACAGACAAAGTCAACAGAAATTGATCAAATGGGAATCATATTTGAGAAAATGCCTTTAGCATATTATGGAGAACCAATCAATAAAATATGTGCATTTTCAGAAAGATTTTTGATAAAGCCTATTATGCATATTCAAATCCTATGGGACTGGGATTAATATGGTTTTAGAATGGGAGAGTTGGCAGGAAGCAGTGAGTAGAACTAAAACAATGCATTTTTTTGAATGGAAGGCTTGGAGGATACAGCACGGGTTGGGGTTTGGGCCCCAGTTATTCCCAATACACATCATATATTTGATTGAGTGAATCAAACACAAGATTTTCAAGTTTGCAGATGGCACTAAACAATATCATATTGTGAGTGGGTGTGCAGGATGTCAAAATGCTTCAAGATGATTGAGACAAGTGAAGTGTATGGGCAAATACGTGGCATATGAGCAGCAATGGGGAGGGGAGGCGTGGAATATGTGATATTGTGACCTATGATGGGAAAGAACAGAACTGGAGACTATCATTTGAAAGGGCATTGTTTGAAAAATGTTGATCCATAAAGGAACTTAAGCTGCATTTTTTTTCTTCTGTGCAGCCCTCCAAGGTCAGTGTAGGGCAATGAGATCTGAATCATGAAGTCAATACTAGTAATGGCATTGGCACGCTGACCAGTGTATACAGACCAAACAAGTGGGGAGCTGTAACATTGAAAAAGGATCTGGATCGCCCTGTACACCAGTCACTGAAAGCAATATTGCAGGAGCAGAAAGCAGATAGGCAGATAAATCGTGTATTCATCTTCATTTCAGGGGGATTTGAATACCGGAATAAGGGTTTTTACTGCAGCTGTACAGGGCGTTGGTGAGACCTCATCTCAATCACTGTGCAGTATTATGTACAGTTTTGGTCTCCTTACCTCATAAAGGACAAACCAGACATTGAGAGAGAGCAGCGAAGATGACCAGACTGATCACTGTTGTGCAATCAGAATCTGGGGCGGCCGGGCCTGAATTCCATGGGCTTTAGGAAAATGAGTGGATATATCAGCGAAATATATAAAACTCTGTCAGGCCAAGAGGGATTGGAAGCAGGGTGACAATCCCCCTGGCTGGGACATCAAAACAAGGGGCCACAGTATTATGTACAGACAGAACACTCTGCATTGAGATGAGAATAAATGTCTGCACTCAGAGATTGGTGAACCTGTGGAAACCAAGGCACTGATTATAAAAAATGGATTTCTGGAAACTAAAGGGATAGGGAGAGAGCGGAGTATGGTATGAAGATAGAGGATCAGATATCATTACAGGTTGCTCTCCAATAACGTGGTAGCTGTGTTCCTGTGCATCACTGTGTTGCAGAAAATCATGCAATATTGATAATGTGGTCTATTGGGAAAAGAGAATAATGGGCGATCCGCAAAATATCAGTAAAAAACTAAAATTAAAGCTTGTCTAACACACGCACTTGCACAGTCTAATTAAACCTTTAATCATAAAAGGTCATGAAATAGTGCTGTAAATGCAACACTTTCACGATACAGTCACTGGCTACATCCCTGTACCTTTCACCAAATTCTTCACCAGAAAGTGCGCAGGGCTGACTGACCACGTGATGCTAACATGGAGTTCCATTTCTCCTCAAGATTCTCCCCCGGTTTGAAATAAAGTTCCTTCTAACTGGAGAGAACAGTTCCCCGTTTCAGGCCCAGGTTCAAGGCTTTGCAGAGCGGATTGCATTCCTGTTTTAGCTGAACACTCAGAGGGTGCATTTTGCAGACAGAGGATCCTGAAGCTGGGTTTTGTTGTCGAGCTGGTGCCTGGCAAGGAATCACGTCACAGTGAGCGGGAGCTCACTTAAAAGAAAAAAGGTGCACAATTCACGAATCGCATTGCAGTCAAATCACGTTTAATAAACCCACGTTATCAGAGAACTGCTTGTATATTGAATCGAGGAGTAAGATTGATGGACTGAAGGGACTACAACAGTTCTTATTTTATATTTCACAATGTTTAAACATATTAGTGGATCTGAACACTGTGTCGGGAAAACTGCATTGAGGAGATTTTCTCAAGAACTAGAATGGGGAAAGCTCAATGTGTTGAATGGCCTACTCCTTTCCCGATGTTTCTGTGCAGCCTGTGGGAAAGCTCTGGAAATGTTGTCATAATCTCTCAGATCTTAGGAAGGAGGACTCTGCAGGTTCAACAGGACTGTGATTCCCGTTCTCTTTTCTGATATCGAGGCTGGTGCTGGGTATTCTGTCTGGTTTTATCCTTTAAGACCTTGGAGCAGTATGATACAATTGAGTGTCTTGCTTGGCCGTGTCAGGGACCATTGAAGACTTTATCCCATGGCTCTGTGTCTGGAATCATTTTTAGGCCAGGCCAGGAAAACACGGGAGATTCACTTCCTGAAAGTACCTTGGGGAAGGAGATCGATGTTTACAATCAACATTGGATGCAAGGTCACTGTTACCATCACCAGATTCTAGATCATGATATTTTATTAATGTTTTTAACTTCCACCAGCTGCCCTGAGCATTATCTTGTATTGGATTAGCAATCCAGTGACATTTCCAAGACAGCACCATTTCCACAAAGGAACCGATCGGAAATCACACTGAGCGGGTTATTTCTGTCCTGCTTGACAGCTCTGTCAAAATGAGCTCCCACCAATGTGATTATCCTGAAGGCACTGAAGGAGTGTTAAATGGTCAGAATGTAATTATTAATCTATTAGGGGATGGGACATGGTTGAGCAATTTTCCACATTGCCAGTGAGTTGTCAGAGTTGGAGCTGGAATGGAAAAGCTGCCCCAGGGACACGGCTTGTTGTGCAGCACAAGTCTTCAGTACCATTGCGGAAATGGTGTCAGGGCCCATTGCCTTTGTCGTATCTACGTGTCCAACTGTTTCTTCATGTCAAGTGCAGTGAATCGAATTCGTTGAAGACTGGCATCTGTGATTCTGTGGGCATGATGACGAGGGTGACGTGGATCATCGATTACCTGAGACTGAGATTACCTACCAAGATGCGGTAATACTTCCATTTTCCTACTCTCATTCTCCTCAGGGTCTCTCCCTGGTGTCATGTTTCCAATTTGTTGCATTACTCAAACCCTTTAACATATTCATCTGAATCTTCTCCTTTATCTTAATGTCATCTTCTGCGGTTGACTTGAATCTGTTTCTCTCTGGTTTTCTCCCTGACCATGATGAAGAGCTCTGTGGTGTCAGTGATGCCAGCCTTATATAGTTTCAGAGCCAATGAATGTGTGCACTTTGCATGATCGTTCAGTTCCCAGGGTACGACGCTCCGTGTTGGACAGGGCGTTTGAGAAGCTTTCACGAATTGGAACTTGTTTAATAATTGCTGAAGAAACAAAGCAGGTGTGCGGGCGTCTTTTGTAGTGAATATAGAGTCAATCTTTTGTGTCCAGTGACCCATTCACGAAGCTCTCAAATTCTCCAGCTATTTTTGTGTTTTTAGTTTCAGTATCCTTCGCTATTTCTTTAATTGAAAATTTGCGCTGTGCCCATTCGTTTCTGGAGAAACCCAGCAGGTCTGGCAGCATCTGCAGAGACAGAGAAACAGAGTTAACCTTACAAGTCCGTGTGACTTGTTCAGAACTGAAAAAAGGTTGGAAACTGGGCTTTTTAATCCCTTGCCGGAGTTGGGGGATGCATGACTTGGAAACGAGGGCATGGCATAAGATAACGGGCTATTAGCAGTTGGGAACGAGAAGATGATGCAAAATGGGTTTAAATTAAGATGCGACTGGGGGAAATGGGTTCTCTCTAACTGAGTGTAAAATAAAGAATACGCAACACACAAAGTCACAGAAAGAACGGGAGAGAGAATGCTGACCATGTGGTATTATATAGATCTAGCAAGAGATAGGTTTTCACTCTATAGATCATCACCTCCTTCACACTAAGAAATTCAGGTGCTTGACCTCTTATTGGCACTCGTAAGAGTTTTATGCTACCTTAGTTTTGTAACATAGAGCACACCTAACAGTATGAAGTTTGGGCTGTTTTCTTTACCTGTCATCTTTATAATTCTTTCAAAATTGAAGTGCTTATTGTTAAACATTTTATCTTGAAGTTAGCATCAGATGGAGTGTAGGAGGTTGAGGAGTGACATTCTCGAAGTTTATAATGTCATGGGAGGCATGGATATGGTGAATAGCCAAAGTCTTTTCTGCAGGATCAGGGAGGTCAAACATAGATGCATAGCTTTAAAGTAAAAGAGGGAAAACTTGAAAGGGACAAAGGGGCAACTTTATTTACACAGAGGGTGATGTGAGTATGGAATGAGCTGCCAGAGGAACAGTCATAGATGCAAGTACAGCTACAATATTTCAAAGACATTTGGACAAACATAAGAATGGGAAACGTTTAGAGGCATTTGGGCCAAGTGCAGGCAAATGAGACTAGTTTAGTTTAGAAAACCTGGCCAGCATGGACAAATTGGACCAAATGGTCTGTTTGTGCACAATATAACTGCATGAATCTAGAAAACAAGGAAGATGTATGAAAAGATATGACGTAATAAATTTGCAAGAATTTTAAAAGCAAGCATCACGAGCTTTTCCGTCTGTATAAAGAAAAGCTTAAAAATGTGTTTGTGAGCTGAGGCAGAAGTGCAGTCAGGAAAGTACATTGAGGCCATATGGAGGGTGTTACTAGGGAACTGGCCACGAAGAACAGGCAATAAATTACACCAGTATTTTAAATCGTTCTTCATGGGGAAAGTACTGTAAGCATTTAAATGGTATAAACAAAATGGTAATAGGAGGGAATTTCTTGAACTGTCTGTAACAAAAGTAGCAAGGTTTTAGACTAACATAAGAATAAGGATAGCAGGTCAGCAGTTAATTTTAAAAGAAGTGGTCACAGAGTGACTAGCGGCACTGTGTCAATTATTCCATAATACTCTGGATTACAGGATTGTTCCAGCGAAACTGGAGACCCTCCAATGCGGCGCCTGTCTTCAAGAAAGAAATGAGACAGAAAGCAGGAACCATTTTGCCTAACCATTATTGCTGGGAATCTTCCAGAGCCTGTTGGTAAGGAAAGGAATTGCAGAGCAGTTAGAAGGGCTAAAGCCAGAGTTGGCATGGTTTTGTGAAAGGGAAACTACTTTTGTAATGTAAAATCATGCATTTTTTTTTCTCGAGATCCCTGAGAATGTCAAGATTAGAGTCAGGCTGGAAAAGCACAACAGGTCAGGCAGCATTCAAGGAGCAGGAAAGTCAATGATTCGGGCAAGAGCCCTTCATCAGGAACTCCTGAGAATGTGACAAACAGTCTTGATAAAGGGAACTAGTCAACATGAGGCTTTCCAGAGATTTTCCACAAGGTATCACAAAATAAATGTTCTGACACAAGACAGCGGCTTTTAGTTTGATGGAATGACGGTGGGTTAACACATAGAAATCGGAGAGTCAGGATTAATGGATCTTGATGAGAAAGATGTATCTACTGGATTACCACAAATATCAGGCCAATGGCATCAGTTATTAACAATCTACACTGATAGACTGACGGCGGGAGCTGAATGCAATATACATCCGAGTTTCTGGATGACACTGAGAAGCAAGATTCAGGCGGTTGTTTAATGGAGAAGACTCCCAAAAAAGGAGCAGTACAAAGGGATTGGAGTGTTCCTGTGCATGAAACGTAGCGTCAGCATGCTGATGTTGCAAGTAACTAGGTTGGTTCATGAGGCGAGTCCCTGGCATGAAAGGTTTGATTTGTTGAGTGCATCGAAAATGGTGAGGCGATTATTCATTGTGGTTGAAATGCATAAGGGTGATATTACTGAAATCTACAAGATACAGAGGGGGCTGACAAGGTAAATGCTGAGAAGGTGTTTCCTCTGAGCCTCGAATTCAAGGAGATAGATACCGACTAGAATTTCAATCTTCTCTCAGAAGTTAGTGAATGTCTGAAATTCCATATTCCAAAAGAGTTGTGGAGGGATACAACGAATTGCGTGGGAAAGCGGAGTTCAGACCTGGAGCCGATCAGCCATGTTCTTATAAAATGAGCGTTCAGGCTTTAGGGGCCGAATGGCCGACTCCTGTTCCATTTTCTTGCATTCCTATGTTATGCTTTTGGAAAGTAACGGGTTATTTTCCTGGAAATCGTATTGTACAATGTTGCATTCAGGGAGAGCAGAAGATTTGTTTGAGTTAACCCTTGGTGGGGTATGGTGGCTGTATTCACTGTGAATCTGGGTGTGGAACATGACTCACATATGGAGCAGAAGTTACAGAGAGGGGAAGCCTGGAAAGAAGGATTGAGGTTGGTGGTCACTTTCTGACTCATCCTGGATTTTCTCAGTGCATTTCTGAAACTGCACCTAACCATTGGAGTGGTCTCGATCTGCCCCTGTGTAGCAGGTCCCAAGGGCTGAATGGAATATCAGAACACAGGGCTGAGGGACACAAGTGGGCCATTCCGCCTTTTGACACTACTCCACACGTAAATAAGGTCGTGCCTCATCTCATTGTGTTCCCAGCTGCACTTTTCCCTCCATGCACCATTATCCCTGATTCACCTGGCTATAAACAATCAGACGAGGCCAGCCTTGCTTTAATATAAAGATTCGACCATCCCAAACTTCTGAGAAAAAGAATTCCCACTTTAATGAAATCCAACTTTGAGAATTTCTCCTCAATCCGGTTCTGACTGAAGTTGGAGGGTGTCAACAGTTTCCTTTTCTAGTCGCAGTCCTCCACTGCTCGTAACACATTTTAAATGTAACCGATTATAACCCATGATATGACCGATTATAAAGGTTTCAGACTGGGCCTGATTCAGTGCCAGGAACAAGTCAGGCAGATTTCTTTCATCAGCCGCAGGTAACTAATAGGGCTAATGGAGCAGTATGGTGGATTTGTGGTTAGCACTGCTACCTCATATCAGCAATGAACTGAGGTCAATTCGAACCTCGTCTGACCCTCTATGTGGAGTGTGAACATTCTTCCCGTGTCTGTGTGGGTTTCTTCCCAGTTCTACAGTTTCCTCTCATATTCCAAAAATATGCAGCTTAGAGTGATTGGCCATGCTAAATTACTCAGAGTGACCAGGAATGTGTAGGTTAAGTGAGTTAGTCATGGGAAATGCAGGGTTACATGGATAGGGTAGGGGGAGAGGTCTGAATAGGATAATGTTCGGTGGATTGTTGTGGACTCGATGGACAGAATGTCCTGCTTCCACACTGGATATGTTCTATGACAATGACTTCAAGTTTGGACTATGCAAACACCCAGTGAGTATCTCGTTGATCCATTCACCCCAAGGCATTGTATATTTCAATAAGATCAGCTCTCATTCCAAGAGTAACCTGTAAAAGTCTCCATATTGTCAGCCCTTCATCCATGGAATAAGTGAAGGGAAGCACCTCTGACCTACTTCCAATATTACCATATCCTTTCTCAGATAAGGATACAAAATTAAAACTAATCTCACACATCGATGAGTCGGTTTATGTTCATTTATGTTCAATCTTTCCTGCGAGGCAGAGATATTGAATATTTTTGAGGCAGGTTCACGAATCACAAAGGAGTCAAGGATTATCGAGGAGTGGGCAGCAATGTGCCTTGTGGGGAAAATGTAGACATTGGTACCGAATGGCATGGCTCCAGAATATCCAGGAATTGAACGAAATGATAACATCGACAAAGTCTTAAGGGGGAAAAAGATGGCAGAGATCTGAAAGGTCTGCTTTTCTGGGCTCTGAATCACAGTGGTAACCTAACCGACCTCACCACAGTCATTTACTTAAAATTCATCACGAAATGAGCTACAGAATCCTTACTAATCCCGTTTTGCCAAATGGAAATGACAAAACACGGGAAAAGATCGAGTAAGTCCCAACATGCAGGGCAACGTCAGAAGCTTTCAGCTTGCCTGTGGCCGCACCTGTAACCCCCTCTGCTCGTTCAATGGACCCAGTTACTCACCAGGCCTTGGTCACCGAGTTCACCAAGTCACGTGAAATGATTGAAGCTATGATTAAAGATAAGTTCAGCAGTCGGCTAGAACCGCTCTCAGCCGTGCTCCAAAAACATGACGAGCAACTTGAAAGACTTGGAAACAGAACGGATGAGGTCGAGCGCCAAACTGCAGGGGCAGAGTCTGTGATCGATTCCTCTAAGGAGCGGATCCTCGCCCTTGGAAAACATATCCGTACCTTAACTGAACAAGGTGACGACCTCGAGAACTGGGCAGAATGAAGAATGTTCATATCATCGGTCTGCTGGAGACATAAGGTGTTCAGCCAGTGAGTTTTTTTTTCGAGAACTGGCTGCCGTGATTCATTCACTTCGAAGCTGAAGAGGGACGGGTGAAGAGTGAGACAGTTCATCGGGTTACGGCGCGCAGGTCAGACTCAGACTAACGCCCTCACCCTGTCCTTGTGCGATTACGTAGTTGCAGGGCATTCAAAGACTTATGGAAGGTTCCAGAACACAGGGAAAAGATCCGACAAGGGCTCCAAGATTATGTCCTTCCAGGTCTTTTCAGCGGCAGTGATTCAGAAAAGAAAATCTTTTGATGATATCAAGAGAAGATTAAGGGAACTTGAGATTCCGTATTCCTTGTGGCCAGCACGGTGGCACAGTGGTTAGCACTGCTGCCTCACAGCGCCTGAGACCGGGGTTCATTTCCCGACTCAGGCGACTGACTGTGTGGAGTTTGCACGTTCTCCCCGTGTCTGCGTGGGTTTCCTCCGGGTGCTCCGCTTTCCTCCCAAAGATGTGCGGGTCAGGTGATGCTAAATTGCCCGTAGTGTTAGGTAAGGGGTAAATGTAGGTGTATGGGTGGGTTGCGCTTCGAAGGGTCGATGTGGACTTGTTGGGCCAAAGGGCCTCTTTCCACACTGTAAGTAATCTAATCTTAATGAACCCAGCGGTGCTCCGTATGCTTCCAATAGATCCACGCATTGGTTAATCTTTCAGTAGATACATTGACTCTCCAGAGAACGCAAAAACTTTGTGGACACTATAAAGCAGGCTGGATGCTTTAATGGATATCGATAATCATGCTTCTCTCGTTTTAAAGGAAGTTTGTTTAATCTTTCTGGTATTAAGTAGTATTAAATTATAGTCGGGGATGGGTAGAGTACACACTTTTAACTTCATTAATATTACTACTCGTTTTTCTCTTGCTTTGTTTGTGTGTCAATTTCGGCTAAAGCTGGAGGGAGTTATGAAGCTGATAGTGATGACTGAATGCCTACCTAAGGGCAGTTCAATCCCGATGTTTGTGATTAATTGCCCTGGATGCAGTATTGATAATGGGACAGAAGGTAAAGAATCGTGACGTGCAAATGTCCCCAGTGGGCGGCGAGTAAATGCCCCTCCTGAGTGCCATTGGCACTTTGTATCTTTTTTTTGTTGTCTTTGTATGTATTTAGTTGTGGAACGTTTTGAGAGCTTGTTAGTTTTAGTAGCTTTAGTTAGTATGTTGTTTTAGGCTCTATGAGTGTTTTTTCATTGATGCTCAGCGATTTGTAATTTGAGTTCTTCCTCACTGAAGTTCAAATGTTGTTCCAGTGTGTTATGGTTAATGTCATGCTTAAATGTGTATCTGGAGCATTAAGGGTAGCTAGTTAAGAGGAAAAGGGTACTTTCTAGCCTTAAAATGGAGAGGGTGGATATTGTCCTATTGCAGGAGTTGCATCTTGATGACAAGGAAAATTTCACTTTATAGCAGGGTGGGTTTGATGGGGTTTATTTCTCGTCTTTTGATAATGGAGTAGGGGTGAAGCCATACTGGTGAGGAAGAATCTTCCATTTAAATCATTATGTTGTATTAGATCATAATCCTCAAAGATATATGGGGATGATAACTGAACTTTGAATGTTTATTGCCCCTGACGCACAGCCTCAAATTCCTGATAGATGCATTTTCCAAATTAAGTAATCTTTCTTCGCAGCACATTATTGGAGGAGGGGATTTCAATTGTCATTTGCACCGACCGTGGACAGAATGGCCAAAAGCCCCCAGTACCATCTTAACAATCTAAGCAATTTTTGTGTGGAACTGTGGCTGGAGGATGTTTGGAGTAGATCCTCCTCATGTATAGGGATTTTACTTTCTTCTTTAACCTGCAGAAAGGCCACACTAGGGTTGATCTCTTCCTCACCTTGCAGCAATCTTCGATTCGGTGGTGTTCTGTACAATTGGGAATATTGCCATTTCTGACCATGCAACAGTATACTTATTGGTTAAGGTTAAGGGCAATATAGCAGGTTCGAGACAAGGGGGAATGGATCGTTTTACTCTTAAGGATAGTAAGTTCATTGAGTATTTTTGTAATGAATTCAGATCTTTCTTACCCATTAATTCAGATTCAACCAGTAACCCATCCATTCTGTGGAAAATTGCTAAGGCTTATGTCAAAGGAATAATTATTTCTTAGGATGCGGCAGAAGTTGGAGCAGGAACACTGGCTCCAGGCACGGTTGAAGGGAACCGAGAGGCCACACTGTGATAACCGCTCCGTGGCTAGGCTGCAGAGAATCACAACGAATTGGTCTACAGTAAATTCTATGCTCACACAGACAGCCAAAAAGGAACTCACTTTTGCAAAATAAAGGCTGTTTGAGCATGGTGATAAGCCAGGCAAGCATTTAGCCTATCTTGTGAGTAAAAAGAGAGCCACAAAGCCATTACCTCAATTAGGGAAGTTATTGGAACCCTTAGCTGCAATCCCATAAAGGTTAAAGCAGCATTTCGGAGATTTTACTCCGAATTATATCAGACTGATCATTATGAGAATTTAGATGGAGTCTTTCTTCAAGAACTTGTATCTTCCAGGGGTTACCCCAAATGAATGTCTTGTCTTAATGCACCATTGCCAGTGCTGGAGAGTATAAAGTAGCTTCAGGGCGAAAAGGCGCCCGGTCCTGACGGATTTCCAAGTGAATTTTATGAGGAATTTATAAACATATTGTCAGGGCCGATGCTTACCATGTTAGTCACTCACACGGTCACGATATACTCCCACCATCCTTAAGAGAGGTTCATGTCTCTCTTATTCTTAAGAAAACGAAGACACTGAAAGATTGTGTTTCTTAGAGGCCCAACTCACTTTTAAATGTTGACTTCAAAATCCTGTCTGACACCCTCACATTATGGCTTGAAAATGGGGATCCTTCCATTGTCAAACTGGACCACACCAGCTTATAAAGAGCTGCAGATACTCCAGCAATATTAGAAGAATACTCAATATGGTCCAAGCGTGTCCAGAACAAACTATATAGGTATTAATGATCCCTTTAGACACAGAGAAGGCAGTTGATTGGGTTGAGTGGCTGCATGTCTTCTATACGTCAGAATGGTTTGGTCAAGGCAAAGTTTTTATCAAGTAGGTGAGGGTCCTTGAAAGCGATCCTCTGTCCACGTTTCTCACCAATGTTGTGCGATCCTGTAACATTAATATTCCAAGAGGCAGTCCAAGGTAGACCCCTTTGCCCAGTGTTGTTTACTTTGGTAATTGAGCCACTGGTAAAGGCCATCTGCAGGGACCCCAACATATCTGCCCCAGAAGTGGGAGAGAAGTCACGTTAATACCATGAATGTTACAAAGTCGGAGGCCATGTCTATGGGCGATCTTGGGGAAATACCTGATGTCGATGGAGAAACCTGGTTTCTTTTCCAATGATCCTGGGGGTATGGGGTTATTCCCTATTTGGGTATATTCATTAATCCTATCTTTGAATTTATATTTAAGTCGAATTTGTCCACTTGTTTGACAAACTTAAACAAGACTTTCGAAGATGGGAGGCACTTCCAATATCCTGGCTAGATCGGATAGCTCTTATTAACATGAATTCCCTCCCTTGTTTGCTATACCCCGTATGAATGCTTTCTTTGATGTTTTCTGGACAGACGTTTAGTAGACGTAATGGATAATTTAGCTCTTTGATTTGTCAGCATAAGCAACCCCTTATCAAGTTAACCAAATTACAAAAGATCCCACAGTTTGCAGGGAATAGATCTTCCAAATATTAAAAGCTATCAATTAAGCTCTTCTTTACCCGATGTTAGTGAGGCCATGGCGTCTATGTGGTTAGATATTGAAGCTTCTCAGGCCAAGCACTCCCTTATTAGTCTGCTATTCATAGACAAAATAAGGACATTTATGAAGCATTGACATTTCCCAATGAGTATCAATAATTTTAAAACATTGAGGGCAATGTGTCCGATCGAAGGCAATATAGCCAAACCTCATTTCTTATCCCAAAACGTGGTGCACCGTGTTCCCGATGGGGGATACTGGATTCCATGTTTAAACTATGGGCAACTTGTGCGTGTATCTTGCTTTGATGATTTATCTGAGGGAGAAACAAGGATGTCCTTTGATCAAATAAGTCGTAACTATAGACGACCGAGCAGAGATGTCTTCTGTTTTCTTTTTATCAGATCAGAAATGTTATTCAAAAAAGAACCACGCTTTTAACAGACCCGTACAGATTCGATACACAGAAGAGAGTACTTAGTGCTAAGAACACCCTCTCTGTCAGTGCCCTTTATCATTTGTTGGAGAGTGGCCACTCAGACAAGACTTTGTGCCTTTCTGAGGTCTGCAAAGAGATTTGGGCGTTTAGATCTCTTTGGACACAGGGGAGGATATTTATGAAAATGCAAGAAGGATTTCGATCTGTAAGAGTGTTCTTGCCATGTAGTTGAAGATTCTTCATAAAGTCGACCTGGCCCCAGATCCTCTCTCAAAATTCAAAATGGGAGTATGTCTCAAATACAGAATGACTATGGACACTCTTACACATTGCTTGTTGACTTTGCACCAGCGCTATAGAAGTGGTGTGTTATGCAGAGCATCTTGGAGACCGAATTTAAGATGGATCTGGTTTCCCTTTTCGTGGGCCTGCCCAGTGTACCTTACTCCGCCGTGCATAGGGAAAAAAAATACTTCAATACCCTCACTCTCTGCGTTCAGAAAAAAAGTCTGTTGTGTTTGGTGCCTGAAAACTCCCTGGGTCTGTTGCATTTTCGCAAGCTCGTCATGGAGCATAGGCCTTTGGACTTTTTTAAAGGTATGGTGCAACAGAAAATAGAGGATTCTTATAAGACATGGCAGCCCTTTTTGAATTACCAAGATACAGGCTGATCTGCCACTCTAATAAGGACATGTATATAGGTATGACGTACTTGAACTAATGATTCTAATGTCCAGGCAGGAAGAATTACGGGCAAATGGACGTGTATTAGTTCATGCTCGTGTCGGTTGAGAGCCAAAGTTTTGTCACACTGAGTTGTATTATTCATTTGTTTTTATTTTTGTTTTTCTTCTGCCCGTTTATTTATCTTTTTGTTTTGCATGTACATGCACATGGGTGTAATTTTTTTTCAATTTGCATTGTTTTTTGAGTTGGGTACTTTTTGGTTCATTGTAGCATTAAGACGATTTTCTCTCAATACCAAAATTTTTGAAAACAATTAACATGTTATCCTGGATAGAATAGAGTACCAAAGGACCACTTTCGCATTGGTGAGACCACAAATTGTGGTTTATCCTCAGGGTCATTACATCTCTGGTGACAGAGTAAGGTTGGGAGGACTTTCCCTTAATGGGAACCTCCGTCTGTTTGGGGAATTGAACCTGCGCTGTTAAACTTCCTATGCATCACAAGCCAGCCATCCAGCCAATAGAGTGGGAGATTGCCTAACTGCTATAGACAGAAATAGCCAAACTCAAAGTAAAATATAAACTTTTATAAGAAAGTAAAAGGTACAATTCAGATGACGGTCAAGATAATGGCTGAGGATAAAAAGCCTCTGGAAATTGTATTTTATAAGGAGGCAGGTGCTTTCTTTGGTTGAATATAATAAGGTGACACAAGCTAAATAACCAGAATTACTAATTGTGATTAGATATCGATAACCGTAAAGTAAGAGTATATATTTGATTGGTCGGTGTGAAGCATGCTAAGCATCGCATGAAAGTTATAAGCTGATGGAGCATATTTTTTGGAGAGTCCATCCCCATGGGAAATGCCTCCCGAACACATGCGTGAAGAAACTCGTGGAAACAATTGCCTGGGTGTCGTCTGGTCAGTGATAGGAAACCGGGGGGCTGAATGATTGAACGTTCGTGGAACGTGAATCTCAGGAGACAGTCAGATCGCCACCGATCTTATTAAATGGTACAGCATATTTGAAGGGATGAATGGCCTCATTATGGATTTAATTGCAAGTGATTATATAAAAAAAACACTCTGTTCCTTCCCCTAATGTTTTACACAAAGAGACACTACCATTTTCCTGAAACTGGGAATTATTTGGAATATTATCTGGAACATGCCATAGTCAGCATTCTCCAGAGCATTCTGCAATCTGTGGGAGTGTTCCAAAGGTAGGCAACAGAGGGGGAGAGAGAGGGGGTGGGGATAGGTCCTGCATGCAGGAGTGAGAGTAATGGAGCATGAGCCTTGTTGGGGATCGGTGTTATAACAGATTTACAGTAAGTGTGAGGGAGCAGAGAGAATAGAGTGACCCTCATGCTGACAAAATGGGGAATGTTATTGATGCTTGTCGTGTGTTACTGAACATTCTTCAAGACCGCAGATACTGCACTGAGCTCGGTAGTGAGCTCAGACCAGACTCGCTGGGTCTGGTGGTGTGGCCCTCTCTGGGAAGATACGTACTAACTCATCCACCAGGACATCCGTGACCCTGTTGACAACCCGTGGTGTAATTGGCCTTAATCTGCCATGTTCTGGGTAAATTGTACAGGGCAGCTCCAAACTGAGGAAAGCTCAATCGTGTGTCCATTGTCCTTTTAAAGATGGCACCAGTTCCAGAGATCATGGAATATCCAGGGGCATACGAGCGCTGGTGGTTATCTCCAACCAAGACGGGTGGGAAAATCGGGCTGGCATTGAATGGGAGGGATACCATGGGGTAGGGTGGGTAGTTCATGAGGTGAGTTCTATAAGATAGCACAAGGAAATTAGCTCAGCCTCGTGCAGACAATCCATCTGCCACACTCAATGAAAATCACACAAAGATGAATTATTGTTGGATTCAGCGCAATGAGTTGAAGACTCTGCTGACACCAAACCCAGATACAAAGCTGCAGAACAAATCCCCATCCAAAACTCTCCATCATCTGAACTCACACCTATTCCTGGTAATACTGGCATATTTTGCCAGATGGTATTGAAATGTGTATTTCAGCATTCTGAAACCTGTGATCACATCCAACCATGACATTGTTCCTCAATCTCACCTTCTTGGTCTAAACTCAAAACCACTTTCCTTTGCAGTCATGCACAGAGACAGGCCATTCAGCCAAAACTGGTCCTTACTAACCAAAATGTCCGTCCACATTAACCCCATTTCCATGCAGTTGGCCCATATTCTTCTCTGCCTTTCCAATTCATATATTGTACGAACAAAGTGCAGCGAGGTTTTGTGACATCAAGAAAGGCCTCGGAAATATCTCACTGAATCAACCATTCATCTCACCCCAGCAATCATATTACACAGAAACAATTTGACAGGACCTGATAAACAAGAAGTAGAAGCAAATGCTGGTGGGAGATGTGTATGGAATTAAATACTGCAGGGAAAAAATTATGTATGTAATAAACAGGAAATTAGATACACACGCGTTTGCAGGCAAAACTCAACGGGTCTGGTACTATTTGAAGGATGAAAGTCGAAAGTTTGGCCCTCGAATAGCACAGCAGGTCAGCGGGTATCCAAGGAGCAGGAAAGTCAATGTTTTGGTCATAAGCCATTCATCAGGAATTCATTTCAGAATTCACTTTTTTCTAATCCTCTGTAGGAAGAGAGTGAGTCAACATTTTTAATTTCGGGATTCTTCGTTTTGTTTTCAAACTCCCAGTATATGCAGCTCTTTGTTTTATTTTAGATCAGCAGTTATCTTGAATGCTGCATTATTAATGGACAACTTGATCTGGTCAGAAGGGGAAGGGGTGTGGGCAGAAAAGCAGGCAATGTGTCAGTCACATCTTAAGGCCCTGTCATTCAGAATGTGAAACCTGGGGTGGAAGTAAAGGAAAGTTTCTCGGAAACTCCGCACTGGAATTTGGCATCTTTCAAACAGATGTGACGGATCCAGAGAATGTCGGAGGATGCAGTCTCGCTCGTTGCTGGTCATTGAGTGGCACAGTGGCTAGCAATGCTCCCTTACAGCACCAATGACCTGGGTTCGATTCCACTCTTTGGTGACTGTCTGTGCGGTGTTTGCACCTTCTCCCTGTGTGTGCGTGAGCTTTCTCTGGATATTTGGCTTTCCTCTCACAGTCCAAAAATGTACAGGTCAGCTTCAGTGACCACACTGAATTGATCCACAGTATCCAGCGATGTGCAGGTTCAGTGAATTGTCTATGGGAAATGTAGAGTTACAGCGGTAACGTTTGGGTTTGTTGATTCAACTTGCAGCTTCATATCCTCGCCAACTGTGGGGAAATTCAATATAGAGAATTTGACATGAAAGTCAGATCTGGTGCCTGGTGACTCCATCTCGCCGCTTGCTCCTGCAGACTTTTATCCTGGACACCAACGTCTCGGGGGACACTGCATGTACTACACACCCACTAATGCTGAATCTGACACATGGCAGCTTCTCCATGCACTCCCAGCACATCTCCGACCCACTAACAATACGTCTTCTGTACTTCAATGCCGCAGCTCAGGGTGCACTGACAACTCTCATTGCAATGCTGCTGCAAAGACACTGTGCTCAGGGAGTTGGGCTGAGGCCAAAATGCGTAAAAAAGTTTGGTGTACAGCAAATGAAACTGCATTTAGAAGTCTCGCAATTTATATAAATAAATTACTGAAGCATAATCCCTATGGTGGGCGGCACGGTGGCACAGTGGTTAGCACTGCTGCCTCACAGCGCCTGAGACCCGGGTTCAATTCCCGACTCAGGCGACTGACTGTGTGGAGTTTGCACGTTCTCCCCATGTCTGCGTGGGTTTCCTCTGGGTGCTCCGGTTTCCTCCCACAGTCCAAAGATGTGTGGGTCAGGTGAATTGGCCGTGCTAAATTGCCCGTAGTGTTAGGTAAGCAGTAAATTTGGGGGTAGGGTGGGTTGCACTTCGAAGGGTCGGTGTGGACTTGCTGGGCCGAAGGGCCTGTTTCCACACTGTAAGTAATCTAATCTAATCTATGGAAGTTCCATAGTTGCATTATTAGAGCAGGGAGAGGAACATTCAGAGAAGTCCACACTTCCTGTCCATGTTCAGGGAGACTGTGTCCAATGACAGTCTGTTCGCGAGCGTTTGTTCCCGTGGAAGAGAGTTCAGCACAGGAATAACATCTTGATTGTGATTGTTTTAAGGGTGGAGGATTTTTGAAGTGATGGTTACAGCAGAGTAAACGTACAACAGAGCAGAATAATGCAGCCTACGAAAAGAAAATATTATTTTATTCTCCCTCACAACTGACTTCAGGGGAGCAATTGGTGATAGGAGATGTGACCAATAGCCAGCAATGTGAACATGTAGTCCAGTCCAGATATATTGTGGACGAATATGCTGTATTGCTCTGACTGTGATTGATGTCAGTCTCCATGCAATGCATCTGTTTCATTGGAGGGTTTCCCGCTCCTATTAGTAAGAGGCTTCATTCTGTGCACTATCCCACTGTAGTAAAAGATGCATCAGCTCTAACAGTAACAGAGATCTGCAGCTGCATAGATCCGAATCTGAGAATAGTGACCGGAACATTACAACAATGGCGAGGAGGTTTTCCTTGAGTCTTTTTAAAATTTCCCCCTCTTGGGGATTTCTACCATATCGGATATCAGCAGTGCTGATGATTATTCTGGGCGGGGTGGAGGGTGTGTTTCGCAACTATTCTCGCTATTGTTGGTGTTCTCTACCTCTGTCCATTCATTAATCCCATAAACAAGTTTGAACTTCGTTGCAATTTCTGTTATCTATATTTGTCAGAGAAAGAAGCTATTGTCTTCAGTTTCAATTGCAGTCTCCATTCATTACTCATGAATTGCAGACCACTCCCTCATAAACATCTGCGAACAAAACTGTGCACAACCTCGAGATCCCTTTTTGCCCTGAACCGATTTATGTCTCCTGTTCTCTCTGTCACCAAACCTGTCCACTGCCAACTCCTAATATCCCCAATCTTCATCTCTGCGTCAGTGCTGTTGCTGAACAAACCATTGGCTGCATGTTGGTAAAACTCACACTGAATGTTTCAAGCTCTCTTCTGACCACTTTTCTGATTACAAATATTTCAATCATAAAATTGTTCTTGTCTCGGAAGTTACTTCATGATTAGGACAATGTATGGATGTAGGAATGTTGCTGGATGTAATTCAGAAGCTAAACTTATTAAACGAAAGATTTTCTTTCAAGTGATTTGTTTCAAGTCCACCACAGCCGATGACAGAACTTGAATAAAAATGGTAAGAATTGGAATAAAAGTGAATTTCACGAAAAACAAACATAAAAGCAATTTTTTTTTGTCTGAAAACCTTCATCTTTCACTGATCACCTTCGGTAAAGAAATCTAATGTTATTACCCGGTCTGGAGTAAGTGTGACTTGAGACCCATGGCAATCTGCTTAACATTATATTGGCTTGTGGAATGGCCTCATAATCAGAGCAATTAGTGATGGTCACCAAATGCTGCCCTTGGCAGAGATGCCAACATCCCACGGATTAACAAAATTCAGGGTGAAATCAAATAAAGGAAGATGCTTAAAATGTGAAATTATGGACAGAAATGCAAAGAAATGAACAGAAATTGCTGAGAAACGTTCCTGAACTAGAAGCAGCTGGAAAGGAGTGTGATTAGTACCGTTGACTGGGAAGTCTGCTTTGAAGGGGATGAGGAATCAATAGAGAAAGAGAGATATAGAAGAAAAAGAGAAAACAAAGAGAATGATGATCAGCTGGGCTGGAAATAAAATGTGAGATTCACCTCATCTATTTTTCGCCTTTCCCATCTTGTGAATATCATGCCCTTGTATATACAGGTATCCCCCGCTTTTCAAAAGTTTGCCTTTCGCCACTTCCTTTTCCGAATGACTTACATTAGGACCTTGTTTCGCTAACCAAAAGATATCCGAACAGGGTTTTCACTTTTACGAAGAAAGCCGAATGTTTTCCCATATAAATTATTGCCACTGCACTTTACACCATATCAGCTTGCGAACAGTTTCGTAGGAACACTCTACTTACAAATACTGAGGGAAACCTGTATATATCTAAGATCATGTTTAAAGCGATTTAATTCCCTCTGTCTGTCCTCCCTAAGTGTGGTCATCTTCGTATATTCATTAATTAGATATGGGTATCTCTGACTGGGGCAGCATGGGTTCGTTTTTCCAGTTGCCCTTGAGAAGATCTTGAGTCCCTGCAGTCCACGTGTTTGATCAGATTTAGTTTCATTTACTTTACTCAAATGCACAATGGAAAGATTTGTTCTTATTGTAGTGAAGGCACCTGATAGTAAACAAGAAAACAGAGATCACGGGGTCCTTGGACAGAGTGATGCATAAAAGGTTACAGCTTCACAGGAGGTGTGCAAAGTAAGATCGACATTAGCAAGATTAATATTATTTAAAAAGTGAGAGATGTCAATTTGTCAGTTTAATAATAGTAGGGAAAGAAGTGTTCCTGAGCATGTTTTCAAACCTCTGTGTCTCCTCCCTGTTGGAAGAGGTTGTAGGTGATCATTACCAGTTTGGGAGAGAGATCTTTGATGTTGCCAGCCTTTCTGCGACAATGACAAGTATCAATGGACGGAAGGTTGTCTTTCGTGACGGTCTGGACTGTGCACACAACCGTCTGTAGTTTCTTATGGTCCTGGGCACAGCAGTTACCATGTCAGGTCATTGTGCACCCGAACAGAACGCTTTGAGTTGCCAGTATACAGAGCACTGGGAGACGGGCAGTTTCAAAATAGTTAGATGTAACAATTGGCTGTTAAATGGATATCCACGTTGTGGTTACTGTTTTAACAACAATTGAAATTTAACTGATAATTTTAAATTATGTCTTCTATACCAAAACCTTGTTGAGTGCATTGTATTGCCAACATCGAACCAATGAGCCATCGCCTGCTTCAAAGGAATAGTGAAGCCAACGAAGGAGAAAGAGAAAGAAACAAAGGGAAGGAGAGAGAGAATACAGCGAGGGAACAGATGGACAGTCCGTCAAAGAGAGAAAAGAAACAAAACAAGGAAACAAACGGTCACATGTGCAGGGCGAGGGAAAGATAATAGGTTCAGGGAAAGAATCAGAAGACAGGGAAAAGGAAAACACAGGGAAATAGGCAGTGTGAGGGAAACAGTGAGAGACAAAGATCACAGGGAGCTGGGGATAGGGTCAAGGGGTGCTGGGGGAATGGGAGGAGCTGGGAGTGAGGACCGGAGAGACCTGGGCGTGAGCACTGGAGGGAGCTTGGGGTAGGGAGGTGAGGATTTATTTTGTCCTGCACTAAGATATCCAGGCAGACCATGGATCAAGGGAAGCATGGATATACTGAACAATGGCTGTAAAACATGTCTGAGAGGCATATAGGTTACCCTGCACAGGGTGTGTGCGAGGCGAGGTCAATATGGACAAAATCAGCATTATCTGAGGTTAGAGAGTCCATTCATCGGTCTAATAACAGCTAGGAAGAAGCTGTTCCTGAACTAGCTGCTCTGTGTGTTCAAGCGTCTGCATCTTTTAGTCTGATGGAAGAGGTTGTGGGAGATCTTTACAGACATATGATGGGTCTTTGGTAATGTTAGAACAAAGAGCATTCCAGTACAGGAACAAGCCATTCGGCGGTCCAAGCCTGCGCCGATCCAAATCCTCTATCTCAACCTGTCTCCTATTTTCTAAAGGTCTGTATCACTATGCTCCCTACCCATTCATGTGTATTTCCCGAAACATCTTAAATGAAGCACCACTGGTTACAGTGCTTGCCCTACTGCGCTCTGTCCCCTGTTGCCAAGCCAGTTCTTTATCCATGTAGCTAGCACACCCTGGACACCATGTGACTTCACTTTCTCCATAACCTGACCATGGGAAATCTTATCAAACGCTTTCCTGAAGTCCATGGTACATGACATCTCAGACCCTCCCCCATCAATCAACTTTTGTCACTTCCTCAAATAATTCTATTAAGTTGGTAAGACAAGACTTTCACCACAATAAACCATGTTGCCTCTCACTGACAAGACCATGTTCATCCAAATGAGAATAGATCCTATCCCTCAGTATCTTCTCTCGCAGCTTCCCTACCGATACGTCAGGCTCACCGGTCTATAATTAAGTGGATTATTCATGCTACCCTTCTTACACAAGGGGATAGAAACTTTCCAGTCCTCCGGGACCTATGTTGTGTTCAAGAATTTAACAAAGGTATCTGTTAAGGCCCTAGTTTTTCCCTCTCTCCCTTCCCTCAGTAATCTTGGATAGATGTTGGCAGCCTTTCTGCTGCAACGAGCCATGTAAATAGAGTCAATTATTGGGAGATTGGAGTTCGTCACAGTCTGGGCTGTGAACACAATCTTCTGTAGTTGCTGATGTTCCTTGGAAGAGTGTTGCCGTACCAGGCCATTACGCACCCGGACAGTACGTTCACAATAGTTCATCTGTAGAAGTAGTACATGCTAAATATCCTGAGCCAAGTGAGGAAGGAGAGACGTTTTTGAACCATCTTGATTGTCACACCTATGTGAGAAGTCCAAAGTAGGTTGCCAGTTATCATCACTCCGAGGGACTTGACGCTCTGCATTCTCTCAACCATTGATGTAGATCATGGCTTGTTCCCCTCCTTTCGTTCTAAAGTCAATGATCAGTTCTTTACTTTTGCCGAGTTTGAGAGGGAGGTTATTATCATTCCACCAAACCCATTATCTCTTTTCTGTGTTCAGACTAATCGCTGTTTGATATCACTCCTGCTTTGGTGATGTCATCAGCAAACTTACAGTTGGCATTGCTTGGAATTTGGCAACACAGCCACGTGTGTACCGGAGTACAGTAGGGGGCTGAGGGACACAGCTGTGTGTGTACAGGGAGTACAGTAGGGGCTGAGGACACAGCCGTGGGTGTACAGGGAGTAGAGTAGGGGCTGAGGACACAGCCGTGGGTGTACAGGGAGTACAGTAGCGGGCTGAGGACACAGCCATGGGTTAACATTGCGGACAGTAGGGGGCTGAGGGACACAGCTGTGTGCGTGCAGGGAGTGCAGTGGGGGCTGAAGACACAGCCGTTTGTGTATGCGAGTACAGTAGGGGACTGAAGACACAGCCGGGTGTGTACAGGGAGTATAATAGGGGACTGAGGACACAGCCATGTGTGTACAGTGAGTACAGTAGGGGCTGAGGACACAGCCGTGTGTGTACAGGGAGTACAGTTGGGGGCTGAGGATACAGCTGTCGGTATACACGGAGCACAGTAGGGGGCTGAGGGACACAGCTGTGTGTGTACAGGGAGTACAGTAGCGGACTGAGGTCACAGCCGTGTGTGTACAGGGAATAGAGTAGGGGGCTGAGGACACAGTCCTGTGAGTACAGGAAGTAGAGTAGGGGGCTGAGGGCGCAGCCATGTGTGTACAGGGAGTACAGTAGGGGGCTGAGGACGCAGCGGTGTGTGTACAGAGAGTACAGTAGCGAGCTGAGGGACACAGCTGTGTGTGTACATAGAGTACTGTCGGGGGCTGTGGACACAGCTGTGTGTGCACATGGAGTACAGTAGAGGGCTGAGGATACAGCTGTGTGTGTACGGGGAGTACAGTAGGGGCTGAGGATACAGCCGTGTGTGTGCAGGGAGTACAGTAGGGACAGAGGGATACAGCCGTGTGTGTACAGGGAGTACAGTAGGGGGCTGATGGACACAGCTGTGTGTGTACAGGGAGTACAGTAGGGGGCTGAGGACACATCCTCCAGGAGCTCCAGTGTTGAATGTTATTGTGGCGGAGGTTCAGATACCTATCTTCACTAATTGTGGTCTGTGGGTCAGAAACCGGGGAATCCAATTGCAGAGGGTGGAGCTGCGACTAAGGTAACGGAATTTTGAGATCAGTCTGGAGGGGATAATCATGTTTAAGGTGGAGTTGGCGTCAATGAGCAGGAGTCTGGTGTAGGTGTCTTTGTTGTCCAGATGTCCTAGGGATGAGTGCAGGGCTTGGGATCTGGCTTCTGTTGTGGACCCGTTACATCAGTCGGCATATTATAGGGGACCAAGTCAGGCTGGGAGATTGGAGGTGATGTGGGCCATATCCAGCCTTTCAAATCACTCCATGTTTATTGAGGTTAGAGCCACTGGGCGGCAATCATTAAGTCATTAAAGCATGAGCTTTCTCACTTACAAGGTTGATGTTATGATTTAGAGATGCTGGTGTTGGACTGGGGTGTACAAAGTTAAAAATCACACAACACCAGGTTATAATCCAACAGGTTTAATTGGAAGCACAATGATGAAGGTTGATGTTGTTCTTCTTGAAGCAGATTGGGACTTGAGCTTGTGGGAGGGAAAGGCTGAAATTGTATGTGAATACCTCTGCCAGTTGGTCCTCACAGGATCTGAGTGCTCAGCCGGGAACACTATCAAGGCCCGGCGCTTTCCTTGATTTGACCTGCAGGAAGACTGATCATGCCTGCAGCATTGAGAGCGGGCACAGGCACATCCGAGGTTGTCGGGGCAGGTTTCAGCCCTGGCAGTCGCACAGTTATTCATCATAGACATCCCCTCGTCGACTTCCCTCCATCGTCATCAATACACAGTGACATGGTTGGTGTGATTACCACTCAGTTAGTGTTGAGACGGAGTGACATCAATAGGCCGGGATTGTGCGCCATAATGAAGTAAACTCACAACAAAAGAGGGTAGGGTGCGCTTCAACTGAGAGTCAGTGGTGCAGGGAGTGAAGACTCTCCAGGTGTAATTCAAGTCAAGCCGCTGCTTCACCCTGAATGGAATCAAGCACCGAGACTGTTGCACCTTGTAGATTGTGGACAGTCCTCAGGGAACCAGGAAATGTATTATATATGGACAATCTGAACAAAGGACTTGAGTTCAGTTTTGCTAAGTTTGCAGATGATATTGAGGAAGTGGGGAAGCTGCAGAAAGGCTTGAACAGTTCAGTACTGTGGGAAAACAAGTGGCTGATGGAACACAATATGGGAACGTGTGAGAATATGCACTTTGGTAGGCGGAATAGCGGAGACACTATGTTCTAATAGGATGCATTAAATCTGAAGCCCAAACGGACTTTGAAGCACTCGTCCTCTCTTATGGTTAACGTGCATGTTCGGTCGGCAGTTAGGAAAGCAAAAGCCATGTTCGCATTCATTTCAAGAGACCAAGAATGCAAGACGAGAGGCATACTGTTGAGAATGCAATGGGCTATGGACAGACGGCATTTGGACAATTGTGAGCTGTTTTGGCACTACCTCTGGAGAAGGATCTGCTGGTGTTGGAGGTGATCCATCCTGGGGATGACGGCTTGTCATATGAGCAGCAGTGCGTGTACACGATGGAATTTAGAAGAATTGTGGGGATTGGGGTGGTGGGGCGGTGTCTGATTGAAATTAATGGATTACTGCAAAGATTGATACAGTCAGTATGTAGAAGATATTTCCATTTTTCATCGAGACAATGACAAAAAGGCACAGTATCAGAGTGAAGGAATGGGTTGAATGGCCTAAATCTATTGCTATATCTCATGCCGTTGAGGTCATAGGGTCTATTATTCAGTATAGACTTGTAAGTCTCTGACCTGTTCTTGTAACCCTTGTATTTGTATGTTGGTTTGACTTCACGTTCTGGTCAATGGTAACCCCTATGATATGGACGGTGGGAGGATTCAGTGTCTGCCAGTATGCCATTAATATTTTGAATATGAGCTGCTATCAGTGAGTCTCATCTGGCGGGAGTACATTCTCTCTACGATGATTGTCATTTTCTGTCTGGTAGTTTCGAAGGATTAATCCTGTTCCGCCAGAATTGTTGATTTAAACAGAACAGATGCAATTTATCACAGCATTCAGCAACAATATGTCATCGAATACCGAACACCCTTCTAATAACAGAAAAGTCTAAAATGTTCAAAATTAAAAAGACTGCTTTCCTGTTTGTGTTCAAATCAGATAACCTGTCCCATCGAGATGCTCAACTTGAAACTATTTAAAAAAATATATTTTTTGAATGTGGGCATCACTGGATGTGCCCAGCATTTCTTGCCCGTCCACAGTTGCCCTTGAGAAGGTGGTGCTGAGCTGCCTTCTCGAACTGCTGCAACCTACCTGCTATGCGGTGACCCACTTGTGATTAAAGAGGGAATTCCAGGGTTTTCACGTAGCAACAGTGAAGGAACGGCAATGCATTTCCAAATCAGGATGTTGACTCGTTTGAAGGGGAATTTATTGGTGGTGATGTTCCCAAACGACTACTGCCCTTGTCATTCCAGATGGAGTTGTTTAATCGTCCTCCACCATTTATGATCAGATTAGCAGGACTGCAGAGCTTAATTCTGATGCATTGGAAGGAACTGTCTGAGGATCTTTGGGGAATTTCTCCATTGTCTTGTAGATAGTGCACACTGCTGCTCCTGAGTGACCATGGTGAAGGGAGTGAATGCTTGTGGATGTGGTGCAAATCAAATGGGCTATTTTGTCCTGGATTGTGTCAAGCTTCTTTAGTGTTGTTGGGGCTGCACTCATTCAGGCAAGTGAAGATATTTCATCTCATTCCTGACTTGTGCCTTGTAGATAATGGACAGGCTATGGGTAGTCAGGAGGTGAGTTTCTCGTGCAGTTTCCTAGCCTCTGATCTGCTGTTACATTCATGTGGCGAGTCCAGTTGAGTTTCTGGTCAATGATACCCCCAGGATATTGATAGTGGGGGAGATTAGTGATGATAATGCTGCTGAATACAAAGTGGTTACATTGTTTCTTATTTATGACAGTCATTGTCTGAATTTATGTGGCACAAATGTTACTTGCCACTTGCCAGGCCAAGCCTGGATATTGTCCAGATGTTTTTGCTTTGGGCATGACCTGCTTCCGTATCTGAGCATTTGCGAATGGTGCTGAATATTGTGCAGTCATCATCGAATATCCCCACTTCTGACCTTATGATGGAAGCAGCTGAAGATGTTTGGACCGAGGACATTATCCGAAGGGACTACTGCAGAGATGTTCTGGAGCTGAGATGACTGACCTCCAACAAGAATGACCATCTTCCTATCTGTCAGGTATGAGTCCAATAATGCAGTGTTGGCCCGCGATATCGTTTTTGCTTGGGGTCCTTGATGTCACATTTGGCAGAATGCAGCCTTGATGTCAAGGGCTGGAATTCAGTTCCTTTTTCTATGTTTGAACCAAGGCTGTGACGAGTTCAGGAGCTGAGTGACGCTGGCAAATCCCAAACTGGGCGTCACTGAGCAGGTTATTTTTGAGCAGGTGCTGCTTGATAGCACTGCTGATGACACCTTCCATCATTTTACTGATGATGGAGAGTACACTGATAAGGCGGTATTTGGAGGGGTCGAATTTGTCCAGCGTTTTATGTACAGAACACACTTGAGCTGTTTTTCCCCATTGTCGGTTTGTAAACATACTGGAACAGCTTGGCTAGGGGAGCAGAATGTTCTGGAGTACAAGTCTTCAGGACTATTGCCAGCATGTTATCAGGGCCTATAGCTGTTGCAGTATCCAGTGCCTTCAACCGTTTCTTGATATCAGTTAATCGAATTTGCTGAAGAATGCAATCTGTAATGATGTGGACCACCGGAGGAGGCTGAAATGGATCACCCACTCAAAACTTCTGACTGAAGATTGCAACGAAATCTTCAGCCTTATATTTTGCACTCATGTTCTGGGCACTTGCATCTTTGAGGATGGGGATATTTGTGGAGACTCCTACTCCGGTGGGTTGTTTAATCATCCGCCACCATTTACGATTGGATTAGCAGGACTGCAGAGCTTAATTCTGATGCATTGGTTGTGGCATCGATAAGATCTGTCAGTCCCTTTCTGTTTATGCTATCTGGCACACAAGCATTTCTGTTTGGAAGCTTCAACAGACGAACATTTTTATCTTTATATATTTCTGGTTCTGCTCCTGGCATGCTCTCCTGCATTCTCCATTGAACCAGGGTCAATCGTCTCGTTCGATGGTAATGGTTGAGTGGAGGACATGCTGGACAGTGACGTTTCAGATTGTGCTGGAATATAGTTCTGCTGCTATTGATGGTCCACAGTGTCTTGTGGACGCTCAGTCTTGAGTTGCTACATCTGCTAAACGTCTGTGCCATTTAGCACGGTGACAATGCCACACAACACAACTGAGTTTATGGAGACAGCAGACTTCGTCTCTACAAGGACAGTGTGGTGGTCACTTTTACCGATACTGTCATGGACAGATACATCTGCAGTTGGTAGATTGGTAAGGATGAGGTCAGGTATGTTTCGTACCCTCTTGTTCATTCCCTCACCACCTTCTGCAGACCCATTTAGGTAGCTATGTCCTTAGGAGACTACCAGCATGATCAGTCGTACTGCTGCCAAAACCACTCCTGACAGTCGACTTTGAAATCCCACAGCCAGAAAACACTTTGTGCCCTTGACACAGTCAATGCTTTCTCCAAGTGTTGTTTAACATGGAGGAGGACTGATTCAGCTGAGGAACGATGTTACGTTGTAATCAGTAAGAAACTCCTTTGCCCATGTTTAATTTCTGTTATTTCCGTAAGGTATGATTCCGTGAGTATGGCTATGTCAGGCTGTTGCTTGACTACTCTGTAAGGCAGTTGTTCCAATGTTAGCACTAGACCTCAGATGTTAGTAACGAAGACTTTGCAGGTTCTATAGTGATGTTTCTAATGTTGACTTTTCCAGTGCACATTTCGATGCCAGGTGGTCCATCCCGTTTCATTTGTTTGAAACATTGTAGCGATTGGAACAACTGAATGACTCATTAGACCATTTCAGGGGGCGATTGGGAGTCACTGACATTGCTTTGGGTCTGGAGTTGCATGTCATCCAGACCAGGTGAGGATGGAAGATTCCTTCATTGCAGGATATTGTTGAACCAGATGGATTTTTCTGACAATTGGCAATGATTTCATTCTCATCAGTAGATTCTTAATTCCAGGGATATTTTTTACATTATTGAATTGAATTTCCACCGTTTGCAGTGGCGGGATTCAACTTGGATCCACAGATCAGGAACTGATTTTTCTGGACTGATAATCTATTGGTAATACCATGAGACCTACTTGGAACCACATGTTGTACCCAGCTGCCATTTCTTGTGATACACCGTTTTTCAGTCAATGCTTATGTTATTCTGGAATCTCATCCTTCATTAAATCCTGATTGAAATACACACTCATAGACCATAGAACATAGAAAAATACAGCGCAGTACAGGCCCTTCGGCCCTCGATGTTGCGCCGACCGAAGACTACCTAAACTACACTAGCCCAATAACCTCCATATGCTTATCCAATGCCCGCTTAAATGACCATAAAGAGGGAGAGTCCATCACTGCTACTGGCTGAGTAAAGAATCTACCCCTAACATCTGTCCTATACCTACAACCCCTTAATTTAAAGCTGTGTACCCTAGTAAGAGCTGACTCCATTAGCGGAAAAAGGTTCTCACTGTCAACGCTATTTAAACCCCTAATCATCTTGTACACCTCTATCAAATCTCCCCTAAACCTTCTTTTCTCCAATGAGAACAGCCCCAAATGCCTCAGCCTTTCCTCATATGATCTGCCTACCATGCCAGGCAACATCCTGGTAAACCTCCTCTGCACTCGTTCCAATGCCTCCACAGCCTTCCTATAATATGGCGAACAAACCTGCACACAATACTCCAAATGAGGCCGCACCAGAGTCTTATACAACTATAACATGACCTCAGGACTCCGGAACTCAATTCCTCGATCAATAAATCCCAGTACACCATATGCCTTCTTCACAGCACTATTTACCTGGGTGACAACTTTCAGAGATCTGTGTACATGGACACCAAGATCCCTCTGCTCATCCACACTACCAAGTAGCCTACCATTAGCCAAGTAATCCATCTTCTTGTTACTCCTACCAAAGTGAATGACTTCACACTTAGCTACATTGAACTCCATTTGCCACCTTTCTGCCCACCTCTGCAACTTATCTATATCCCGCTGTAACCTGCCACATCCTTCTTCGCTGTCCACAACTCCACCGACTTTCGTGTCATCCGCAAACTTGCTCACCCAGCTTTCAAGCCCCTCCTCTAGGTCATTTATGAAAATGACAAACAGCAATGGTACCAAAACAGATCCTTGTGGAACACCGCTAGTAACTGCACTCCAAGATGAACCTACACCATCAACTACTACCCTCTGTCTCCTTCCAGCCAGCCAATTCCTAATCCAAACCTGTAATGCACCCTCAATGCCATACCTCCGAAGTTTTTGCAGTAGCCTACCATGGGGTATCTTATCGAACGCCTTGCTAAAATCCATATACACTACATCTACTGTTTTACCCTCGTCCACCTCCTTGGTCACCTTCTCAAAGAACTCAATAAGGTTTGTGAGGCACGACCTGCCCTTCACAAAACCATGCTGACTATCCTTGATCACATTATTCCTATCCAGATGTTCATAAATCCTATTCCTTACAATTCTCTCTAAGACTTTGCCCACAACAGAAGTGAGACTCACTGGCCTATAGTTACTAGGGCTATCCCTACTCCCCTTCTTGAACAAGGGGACCACATTGGCTATCCTCCAGTCTTCTGGCACTATTCCCTGTAGACAACGACGACATAAAAATCAAGGCCAATGGCTCCGCTATCACCGCCCTAGCTTCCCAGAGGATCCTAGGATAAATGCCATCAGGCCCAGGGGACTTATCTATTTTCATCCTTTCCAGTATTCCCCAGACCTCTTCCCTACATACCTCAAGGCCATCCATTCTAATCACTTGTGACTCAATATTCACATCAACAACAGTGTCCTGTTCCTGAGTGAATACTGACGAAAAGTATTGATTTAGTGTTTCTCCAATCTCCTCCGCCTCCACGCACAACTTCCCACTACTATCCTTGACTGGACCGATACCTACCCTAGTCATCCTTTTATTCCTAACATACCTATAGAAAGCCTTTGGGTTTTCCCTAATCCTACCAACTAAGGACTTTTCATGTCCCCTTCTCGCTGCTCTTAGCTCTCTCTTTAGATCCTTCCTGGCTACCTTATAACTCTCAATCGCCCCAACTGAACCTTCACGCCTCATCTTTACATAGGCCGCCCTCTTCCCTTTCACAAGGGATTCCAATTCCTTATTAAACCACGGCTCCTTCACAAGACCCTTTCCTCCCTGCGTGACTGGTACATACTTATCAAGGACACCCATTAGCTGTTCCTTGAACAATCTCCACATATCATTTGTGTTCTTCCCTTGAAGCCTATTTTTCCAATCCACGCATTCGAAGTCATGCCTCACCACATCATAATTTCCCTGCCCCCAACTATAACTCTTGCCCTGCAGTGCACTTATCCCTCTCCATCACTCGAGTAAAAAAACTCATGAACGTCTTCTCGACTGCTCGAATTTCATTCAGTCTGTTTTGTTTCAACAGACATTTCAAGGCTGCTGTACCCCAGAGACAAGCAGGAAAAGATAATGTGTGATTGTGCACTGTAGCTGTCACCGGACCAGCATGTCTGTCCAGAAAATATTCATTGTGGGTCAGAGAACCTCAATTATTATGGCATGGATGGAGGCTAATAAGCCCATCGTGGAGTCACAAGCTTTCCAACTGCACAATTGGAGATAGAGAGAGTGTGTGAAGAGAGATTGTGTGAGAGAGAAATAAACAGAGAGAAAGCAAGTGAAGGGAGATAAAGTGAGAGAGGATTGAAAGGGGAATGACTGACTGAGTGCGAGAGGAAGAGGTGTTAGATGAGGCTGAAGTCAGATAGATCGGAAGACTGCATTACGATAGATAAATATGGACAGATAGAAGTTAGAAGCTTTGTTTAGAAATTCCTGTGGACGGCAAGCCCTTTGTCTGGGCTCTAGACACTGTGAGCACTGTGCTGATACTGGCTGTCATCCCAAATTATTTATTTCCAACAATATGACAGAGCTGGGTTACTGACAGCTAAACAGAACCCATTAGGCCAATAGATTGGTTCCATGGAGAATGCATAGTTTTTAAATAGGCTATGACAAAAGCAACAGGAAACGATAACCACCACCCGCTTCCACGACCCCCACTCCTGCCCACACCTATACTGTATGAGAGACTAGGCCAGAGAATCTCAATGACGGGACTCACTGACAGAGGTGAAATCGCGATCTTAGCTGTGGGTCAAATAATGATTGATAAAGTTTGAATACCACTTTCTTAGTTATACAATTCACATTTCAATTTATATAGATCAATATCAGGAGTGTATTTTAACAACCTTATCTCTTTGTACTTTGCATATATTGGTGTGTGCAGAAAATCATTTTGTTCCTGTATTTTATATTGCATAAACATATTTCATTAATATTGTCTCTGCTAATTCCTCATTGTCGATGTATGCTTGAATCTGTTCTTCATATGAGTTATAAATAGTAACATTCCAATTCTGGTAAATGAGGAACATCACTGTCCCTCCACCCAGTCTAATCAGCAATGTCCCCCAGCCCTCTCCGTCTTCTGTCTTTGCCCCAATGTCATAATCACAATGTAATCGAAGTCCATTAAATGACACTTCTTGACAGTTCCTTAACATCGATAACATCAACAGCATGACCCACACCTGCCCTCCCTGATCCTGGAATAACAATCTGAACTGTGTTTTTCATGTGCAATTCTGTGTTAACGTTTCCGTGCGTTTGTTGTTTGTAACCCACGTTTTTTTTTGGCAGATTTTGCTGTCACATCATGGATGATAGTTGTTTTCTCAATATGTTACAGATATTGCAATGACTGATCAGTAGTTACGGGATTCATTTCTGTACTTATAAACAGAGAAGCATGTCTATATTCCGTTAAACATCTGGCATTACTTCCATATCCAAGGCTGACTGAATGATTACACACAATCAATCTGCCATCTTCAACATTGCTTCCTTCAGTCACACTCGCATATCACACCCAGAATGCACAAATGTTCAACGTTATTTTGAATTTTAATAAAGTAGCATTGAATTCAAAGGGGTTAACTGGAGCTATTTGTTCAGCGATTGTAATTATGTCAGTCTCCATGGATCGTATGCGTCCCTGGAGAGTTTCTCTCTTCTATCAATAAGGGAAGGATTTCAGCGTTTTATCCCATAGTGTGAGCGGGAGCATGTACAACAGCAATAAGAGGGATTGGCAGTTTCAGAGAGAAGGATAGGAGAGATGGAAATCTGGGAACATTAGACTGGAATGTTCCAACAATGGATGAAAATCTGGGAACATTAGACTGGAATGTTCCAACAATGGATAGGAGTTTATCCGATGGTCTTTACTGGCTTTCCCGGCCTTGTATATCATTAGCATTGCGGATTGAAGATGTACTGATGGTTATTCAAGCTGGTTACTATCCTATCCTTGCTACAATTGGTGTTCCTGGTAAGTCACTCTGTCTGTTTAGTGAAACGGCCTGAACGGATTCGATGCTCATGATATGCAGGTTTTGAAAAGGTGCAAGCCAACGTTTTCAGCTCCAATCAAAGATTCCAATCCTTAAGAATTATAACTAGCAATTTATTATTTACAAATTACTCACCAATACGCGAGGGTAAAACACACTGTCCTCAACTTCTTTGATTCGTTTTCTCTTGCAAAGTGTACATTTTCATATCTTCCCCACAAACCAATCCTGTCCAGTTACCACCATTAAGACGCGCCAGTCTCCTCCTCAGCCTCAGTTCAATTCCTGAATTAAACACCGTTTGTTCCTTTTTTAATTCCAGATACATCTGTTTCAATTCCCTTCTTACCACGTGTCCATTGCAAAATAATTGCACTTGAGATGTTTAACTTGTTCTCTGCACAAAATCTTAAAGATTGGCAGACAGTGTATGGTGGGTCACGTAATTGGCTAGTATTCTAGCACCACAGAATGATAATCTGCTGATATCGACTTGCCTTATGCCCATTAGAGAAGGCAGTGAGTCATCCTTCTCTGGTCAAGTCTCTGTTTAACTGCAAACCACGGCAATTTGTTTTACTATTTATTGTCCTGTGGAACAGCTGACACAGCCGCTCAGTTCAAGATCGGCATAACATGTTGGCCTGACCATGGCTACACACATCCCGTGAGGGCAGACCAAAAGGAACGGAAAGGAAAGGAAAGGTATTCCAACGGCTCATTTCCATTCAGGTAGGTAGTCATTCACTGTTTTAGATGTACTCTTTGTTATTGTCCATCACCAAGGGCCCCTCTAGTGCTGTGTCACATGATAGAAATTGAGCCAGCTAAGTGAGGGAAAGGAATTATTATGATCAAACCTGAGAGTGTTGTTGAGGCAGTATCTGTGGTATTGTGGACAGATTTTCTTTCCCTTATATGGATGATCTGCTTACCACAGAGAGAGTGAAGAGGAGTTTCACCAGATTAATCCCGGGGATAATGGCACCATGAGGAGTGAGTGAAGGTTGATCTGTCGCGCTATGAGAGCATTAGAGGTGATTGCATTGAACCCTGAGAGGGATGGACAATCACTCCTTATATTCGAAACAAGCAATGGGAAGGTGATAAATTCCATGACTGCTATTTCACTCAGGATTCATGATTCGGGATAGTTTAAGTGCCTGGGTGGCACCCCAACCCCTACTCCCAATTGAGAGAGACGGAGAGATCCAAGTTTTGAATAAAATCTCCCCACATTAATAGAGTGCATTTGGTGTGTGATCCTGCACTGAATGTCATATTATCCACCGCCCCGACAGCAGCCACAATCCCTTCATTCTAAAACAGTTAACTATTACCAACAGCTTCTGACCTTCATGAAGAACATGAATCTATCTTCTCAGCGATGCAAGGTACTTCGTTGAGGTTTAGACCAGAAGACTATAAGGCATTGGAGCATAAATTAAGACAATTAGCCCATTGGGTCTGCTCCGTCATTCAATCATCTCTGATAGGTTTCTCAAACCCATTCTCCGACCTTCTCCCCATAACCCTTCATCCCCTGGATAATTAAAAACTCCGTTTCAAATATGCTCAATGACCTACCTCCACAGACTTCTGTGCCAATAAATTTAAAAATTCAGCATTCTAAGGTTAAATGACTTTCTCCTTTTCATTGTTCAAAAAGGTGATCACTTTCATCTAAGGTTGTGCCCTCGGATCCTTCTCCAATGGAAACATCTTATCGGCATCCACTCTCTCCAGGACATTCAGTATTCTGTCTATTTCAATTGCAATCACTCTCATCCTTTCAAACTTTATCAAGTATAGACCCAGGGTACTCAGACATTCCTCATGCAATAAGCTTTTAATTGCTATGACCGTTCTCGTGAAAATCTTCTGAACACGCAACAGGACTAGTACACCTTTCCTGATATATGGAGCTCTAAAATGAGCACAATACTCCAAATGTGGTCTGACCAGAGCCGTATACAGTCAGTTCTTATATTCAATTCTTCTCGTAGTAAATGCTCCCAATCATAATTGCAATTACCCTCCTAACTACTGCCTCAACCTGCAAGCTGACCTTGAGAGAACACTGCACGAGGACTCCCACATCCCTTTGCACTTCAGATTTCTGAATTTTCTCACCATTTAGAAAATAGACCATGCCTCTATTCTTCGTGCCAAAGGGCATGACCTCATACTTTCCAACGTTGGAATGCACCTGATGATCTCTTTACCTGTCCAAATCCTTGTTCAGCCTCTCCGCTTCCTCAATACGACCTGTCCATCTGCCTATCTTTGTATCGTCTGCGAACCTAGCCAGAGTGTCCTCAATTCCCTCATCTAGATTGTTAATGTAACAAGTAAAAAGTTCTGATTCCAACACTAAGCATTCTGGATCACCACTTGTCACCGGCTGCCATCCTGAGAAGTACTCTTTTGCCCCACTCTCTGCTTTCTGCCAGACAGGCAAGCTACTATCTATGCCACTACCTTGCCTCTAACACCATGGACCCTTATCATACTCAGTAATCTCCTGTGTGATACCTTGTCAAAGGCCTTTTTGCTTGTTCGAGCTGCTCATTTCCTCTTCAAAGAATTCCAATAGATTTGTCAGGCATTAAATTGCCTTGATGAAATCATGCCGACTTTGTCCTATTTTACCAAACACTTTCAAGTATTCAGAAATCTCATCCTTCACAATGGATTCCAGGATCTTACCCATGACAGAGGATAAACTATTCATGGTGGGGTGGTTTTGTCTTTTTCCTTACTCCCTTGTTAAAAATGTTTAGAAGGTTTCCAGTGCTCTGGGATCGTTCCTTCCTCTTGTGATTCCTGAAAGATCACGATTGCCTCCACTCCCCCTTCAGCTATCTCCCTTATAATGCTGGGATGTAGTCCATCTGGTCAAGGTTATTTACCCACCTTCGGGCCATTACATCTTTTACTAGCATGTTCTCAATGGTGGGGGCCATCATACTCAGCTCTGGCCTCTTAATCTCTTGAATGTTTAAGGTATTACTCGTGCCTTCCACCACAAAAGCTGATGCAAAGTAATTATTCAGTTCCTTTGCCATTTTCTCGTTCTCCACAACCATCTCTCCAGTATCATTTTCCAGCAGTCCAATGTTCACTTCTGCCACTCTTTTATACTTTATATATCGAAAGAAACTGTTACAGTCTTCCTTTATATTACTGGCTAGCTTACCCCCATGTTTAATAATCTCCCTCCTTATTTTATTTTGTTTGCCCTCTGGTTTGTCTTTGTAAGCTTTCCAATCCTCAGGTTTCCCACTGCACTTTGCCACATTATATCATTGCTCTTTTGCTTTTATGCTGTACCTGACTTCCCTAATCAGCTATGGTTGTCCCATCCTCCCTATACAAGCCTCTTTTTCCTGAGGATAAATCTCTGCTGTATCTTCAATTACCCCAAAAATCTTTTGCCATTGCTGTTGTACTGTCTTTCCTCCTGTGCCCTTCTCCCAGTCAATTCTACCCAGCTCCTTACTCATGTCTGTGCAATGGCCTTCATTCAGCAGTGATACCGTTACTTCTGATTCTAACTTTTCTACCTGAAATTGCAGAGTAAATTCAATCATATTATGATCAATGTCACTTGCAGCTCCCCTCATCTAGTCTGCCTGCAAAAGCTGCTCCAAAAGCCATCTCCTAGACATTCTACAAATTCCTTTTCCTGCCAACCACTATTAATCTGAATTTCCAGTCCATCTGTATAACAAAATCCCACATGATCACTGTAACTTTGCCTTTCCTGCACATCTTTCTAGCTCCTGGTGTATCTTACACCCCAGCTCCCTGTATACAACTCCAATTGCATTTTTCCACCTTTTTGATTCCTCAGTTCTACCAACACAAATTCTACACCATCTGACCTTATTTCATTTCTTTTCATTGCTTATTGATTCAATTGCATTTTAAATACTGAGACAACTCTATCTCTCTGCCCATCTGCCTATCTTTTCGACAGGATGAATATCCTTGAATATTCAGCTCCCAATCCTGATGCTCTTGCAGTGATGTCACTGTAATGCCCACTATGTCGTCCCTGCCAATTTATGGATCAGTCACAAGCTCATTTATCATATTCCTTATACTGCATGTATTCTGATTATACTGTTCTATCTTGTATTACCCGTCGCTCTTCTCATTGTCATTTCTTTGTCTAGCCGTTGATACCTACACGGAACCTGACCACTGGATCATTCTCCTCCCGCTCCAAGTTCTGCAACCCAGATGATATATCCCAAACCCGAGCACCATGTAGGCAACACAACCTTCAGAACTCTTAATCCCGATCACGGAGAACAGTATCAATGCTTTTAACTATACTATCCCCAATTATCCAGCATGGTGACACAGCAATGCTGCCTCACAGTGCTAGGGACTTGGGTTCATTTGCAATCTCTGGACCTTGTCTGTGTGGACTTTGTACATTTTTCCCGTGTCTGCATTGGGAGCATTAACTCTTTTCTCTCTCCACAGTGCGTCTCTGTGTTTGGTTCAGATTTCTATCATCTACAGTATTTTTGCTTATGTTCGTTGGAAAAGTGTAGCAAATATGACAGGTTTTTTTTAAAAGCAGCTGTGGTTCGCGGGTTCCTCTGGGTGTTTAGGAATCTTGCCCGGCCTTTTGTCTGTTTGAAGTGTCCCTGGATGTCCATTCCACCTCTCGCAGTTCCCTCGGTCCATCGGCACTACTTGCAGCATTTCATTATGCCACCCCTGGGACTCCCCACACCCCATTGTCTGGCACTAGATACTCCCTCCGCAGAACTGTGCACACAACGACACTGGGAACTTTCTGACCCGCTGAGGATGCTGGGTTAAGACCCTACCATTGAAAGGAACGGAATAACTCGAATCCAATTGAATAGCAAAGCTGAGTAAATAGGCTGAATTGCATCCATCTGCTCTGACATTTTCTAATCTTCTGTTTATCCTCGTCCATCTGCAAATAGATGGTGCATATGTATGCCTTGTCAAACAGGTTTGGTGGTGGGATAGATATCAGAACCGGTGGTCATTGGACTGATTCAGTGGTCTCCCTTTCCTGACGTCACTCTTAAGTTTTTATTATCAAGTCTATTCAGTTTAAAGAAAAGGCCTTGCTGGAGTTGTGCTGAAAGGATATTTGAATGTTGGAGACATTAGAATATGTCACGTGCGAGTGAGGTGAGGAATCGTAAGGTAGCACAGTTAAATACACGATCAAAGAACTGATCGGAGAGGCAGCACTTCCGATATGTGGATCATTGGGATTCCCGAGTTGGTAGGATATACACAAAAAAGGATAGTATGAAACTGAACTGGCAACAATTTACGATTTGTAGCTTATTGGGATTCACGGGTCAGTCGGATACACACAAGAAGGACGGGATGCACATGAACTGATAACAATCTCTGATCAGTGGATCTTTGGGATTCCCAGGTTGATAGGATATAACCAAGATGGACGGGATGGCTTTGAACTGGCAGCAATCTCCTGGCAGGCAGGTTTGCTATTGTCCTTTACCAGGGTTTAAACTAGTGTGTGGCGGCGGTGGGGGAGGGATGTATGGAACCACAGCAATAGGTCCACAGGTACAGTGACTGAGGAGGATTAAATCCTGTACAGTGAAGACCAACAAAAAAAAAGAGGGTACTGAACACAGTGACCTGGCAGTCTGAAGTGTGCTGATTTTAATGTGAGGAATCTGTTTGAACAGATATATTGATGTCGCTGCATGTCAGAAAATATGAAAAGATAATGGTTAATTGTCCACTGTGTCCTTCACTGGACCAGCTTGTCTCTCAAGGCACCAAAACTTGTTACTGTGAATCAGATAACTTCAGACTTAATACAACACAGAAGGAGGCCATTCAGCCCACCATGCGTCCATGAGCTCTCCAACTTGACAACTTGAAAATAGAGGGAATGATCAGAGCTGGACTGAGAGGGAGAGGAATAAACAGAGGGAAAACAGTGAAGTGAGATAAAAAGAGTGAAAAATAAGGAGTGACAGAGTGAATGAGAGCAAGGGGTGTCAGACGAATGTGAAGGTAGATCAGGAGATAGCGTGAGGAGAAATACACAGAAATATTTATTCTAAACTCACGCAGACTGCAAGCCCTTTGTCTGGCGCCATACCCTGTGAGTACCACGCTGATACTGGCTGTCATCCCAGATCATTTATCGCCAATAACATCCCAGAGCTGTGTTGCTGACAGCTAAACATAATCCACTGGACCAATAGATTGGTTCCAGGTAGAAGGTGGATTAATTTAAATATTCTGGGCCAACAGGAACTTGTAGTCCCTCTAGACACTGCGTGAGAGGCAGGGTGGTATCTCAGTGAAGGGAATCACTGGCAGAGGGGAAATCAGGATCTCAGCTGTGGGTCAAATCATGATTGATAAAGTTTGAACACCACTTCCATCGTTTTGTAATTCACATTGCAATTTATATTGCTCCACATAGTAAGTGTATTTTAACAATATTGTCTTTTTATAGTTTTCATACTTTGGGATGTACAGAAAAGCTTTTTTATCCTTGTATTTTGTTTTGAATATACACATTTTATTACTGAGGAAGAAAGGACCTGCTCCGATGGGACAGTCGTCATCTGAACCGTGCTGGGACCAGAATCTGAGCGAATCCAAACCAGGGCTGTACACAGAGCTTTAAACTGATTAGGAGTGTGTGTGTGTGTGTGTGTGTGGGGTGGGGGGGGGGGGGGGTCGGGTGCAGTTATAGGGTTTAATTAGAAAAGCCGAATTAAAAGAGGAGGTAAGAGTACAGGACTCAGGAGAGTTTATTAAAATCTCCAGCACAGACACAAATAGGATAAAGCATCTTGAAATGTTTAACACATCGAACTTCAAGCGCACTGCACAAATGAATGACAATGAGAAGTGGGACGGTTAATGCAGGACTGAAGGGGTTACAACTGAATTCATGCTGTATAATGAATAAGGTAAATGAGCTTGTGGCACAGAATTAAATCGGCAGGTATGAAGCGATGGCCATCACAGAGATGTGGTTGCAAGGGGATCTGAATATTTAAGGATATTTATCCTATGGAAAAGATAGGCAGGTGGACAGAGGGAGTGGTTTTGCATCATTAGTAAGAACTGAGATTAACTCAATAGTAAGAAAGGAATAAGGTCAGACGGTGTAGAATCTGCGTGAGTATAATTGATGAACCACAAAGGTAAAAGAACCACAGTTGAAGTCTTGTACAGGGCTCCAAAGAGTAGTCAGGACCTGGGGCACAAGATACACCAGGAAATAGAAAAAAATATGAAGGAAAGGCAAAGTACAGTAATCGTGGGTGATTTCAATATGCGGGAAACTGGGAACATCAGATTGGTTCACAAGAAAAGGAATTTTAGGAATGTTTATGAGATGGCTTTTTGGAGCAACTTCTGGTGGAGTCCACTCGGGAACAGATGATACTGGATTTAATGATGCAGGATTCGTAATGGAGATTAGGCTGAAGGTAAACTTCAGAAGCAATGATCTGAACATTGTTGAATTTCTTCTGCAATTTGAGAGAGAGAAGATAGACTCAGAGGTAACAGTATTTCAGCTGAATAAAGACAACTACAGAGGCATAAGGGAGAAGCTGGGTAGAATTGACTGGGAGAGGGGTCAAGTATGAAAGACAGGGGAACAGTAACGGCAGCAGATTACAAGATTAATTCAGGAGTCACAGCAGAGATTGTTGCTGAGGAATCCAGGCAAGGTACAGGAAGGATGAGGCAGCCAGGGCTGACGACAGAAGTTAGGGATTTCATACAAGCAAAAGAACAAGCATATAATGTGGTGAGGGGCAGTGGGAAACTAGAGAATTGGGAAACTTACAAAGACTAACAGAGGGCAAAAAAAAGGACAGAGAAGATTAGATATGGAGGTAAGCTAACCAGTAATAGAAAGGAGACTGTAAGAGGATCTTTAGATATATAAAGTGCAAAAGAGAGGCAAAAGTGAATATGAACCAATGAAAAATGATGCTGGAGAGACAGTCGTAGAAAACAAAGAAACGAATGAGAAACTTTGCATCAATGTTCATGGTGGAAGACACGAGTAATTTCCCAAAAATTGAAGAGAGTGAGAGGGCAGAGCTGGTATGGTGGTCATCACCAAGGAGAAAATGCTAGAAAACTGGATGGCCTGAATTTGGATAAATCACCTGAACCATATGGACAAACCCCAGCATTGCAAGCGAGATAGCGGAAGAGGTAGTGAAAGTGAAAGTGGTAATCTTTTAGGAATGACGAAAATCAAGAAAGGCTGGAAAATTGCTAACATGACACTCCATTTAATAAGGGAGTTAGGCAGAAGATGGAAAATTACAGACTGATTAGCCTAACCTTGTTTGTGGGTAACATACTGGAATCCATCGTGAAGGATGGGATTTCTGAATACTTGGAAGTATTTAGTAAAATAGAGCAAAGTCAGCATTGTTTCATCAATCAATGGGAGGTCATGCCTGACAAACCTGCTGGAATACTTTGAGGGAGTAAAGAGCAGATTTGACCAAGGAGAACCAGTAGATGTTATCCACCTGCTTCTCCAAAATCTTTGATAAGGTGCCACGCAGGAGGCTATTGAGAAAGATTAGGGCCCCTGATGCTACAGGCAAGTTGCTAGCTTGGATAGATGCATGGCTGTCTGATAGAAAGCAGAGAGTGGGGATAAAAGTGTCCTTCTCAGGATGGCATCCAGTGATAAGTGGTATTCCTCAAGACTCAGTGTTGGGCCCACAAAATTCGCTTTGTGCATTAATGGTCTACATGAAGGAACTGAGTGCATTCTGACTAAGTTTTCAAACAGTGCAAAGATGCAATAGAGGGATAGGTAGCATCGAAGAGGTGGTTCGGCTGCAGGAGGGTGCAGTAGCACTCTCTAACAACCCTTCTGATGCTCGCCTTCCAGACCACAACCTCAGGATACAACATATCATCTTCCGCCATTTCTGCCACCAACAGTCAGACCACACCACCAGAGATATACTTCCCTCCCCACCCCTATCAGCATTCTGCAGAGAGCATTCCCATCACGACTGCCTCGTTTGGTTCATGCGTCCCCCCACCCCAACCCAACAAGCCACCTTCCACTACCGGCACCTTCCCTTGCCATTGCAAGAGGTATGAAACCTGTGCGAACAACTTCCTCCTCACCTCCATCCAAAGGAGCCTTCCACATCAGGCAGGAATATCCTGTGCATCCAAATACGTCATCTACTCTGTCCATTGCTCCTGGTCTCCTCTACACTGGGGAGACAGGACGTCAACTTGCAGAACGGTTCAGGGAACACTCTGCGTCACACACCCAACAACCCCACTTCCCTGTGGCGGAATACTTCACTCTTCAAAGGACATGCAAGTTCTTGGCTTCCTCCAATGCCACAATCTAGCCACGATTCGTCTGGAGGAAGAGCACGTTGTCTTCCACCATGGAACCCTTTAACCACGTGGTATCCAGCGCAATGTCACCAGTTTCCTCATCTCCCCTCCCTCCACCTTATCCCAGACCTAACCCTCCAACTGAGCACCGCCTGTTGAACTGCCCTACCCGTCTATCTCCCTTCCCATCTATCCACTCCATCTTCCAATCTCACCACTCACCTCCATTTAGCCATCAGCTTCCAATCTACCTTTCTCCAACCCACTCCCATTCATCTCTCAACCCTTGTCCACCCACCAACTTCATTCCCGATAAAGGCTTTATGACTGAAACGTCGAATGTCATGTTCCTCAGAATCCGCCCCTGACTGGCTGTGCTTTTCTAGCACCACACGTTTTGACTCTGATCTCCAGCATCTGTGGTCCTCACTTTCTCCTGCTGAAGGAATTGCACAGGTTAGGGGAGTGAGCAAAAAAGTGGCAGGTGGAGTATAACGTGGGTAAGTGTGAGGTCATGCAGTTTGCCAGGAAAAATGATGGCATGGACTATTTTCTAAATAGCGAGCAAGTTCAGAAGACTCTGGGGGAGGAGGGGGGGCGGTCGTTGCCAGTCCAAGGATCTTGAAACGTAAACCTGCAGTTTGTCAGCAGTTGGGAAGGCAAATAAAATGATTCCTTTTATTTCAAGAGGGATTGAATATAAATGCAGGGATGAGGAATATAAATGAGGCTCTACAAGATTTTTGCCAGGCTACAGTTGGATTATTGTGCACAGTTTGGGGTCCCATATCTCAGGAAAGATGTACTGGCCCTGGAGCATTTTCCGATTAGATTCGCGAAAGTGGTCCCAGGAAAGAAAAGCTTAACATATGATGAACATCTGAGGACTCTGGGTCTATATTTGATTGAGTTAAAAAGAATGTTAGGAGGTCTAATTGAAATTTACAGAATATTGAATGACCTGGAGAGGATGGATTTTGGGAAGATATTTCCAATGGACGGGAGACTGGGACCCAGGGAACAGAGTAAAGAGAAAACCTTTCAAACACAGATTAAGACGAACCTCTTCAGCCAGAGAGTGGGAAATCTATGGAATTCACTGCTACGGAAGGCTGTCGAGGCCAGGTAATTGAGTATATTTAAGAGTAAGATAGATAGGTTCTTGATTGTAAATGGGATGAAGGATTACAGATAGAAATCGGAAGAATGGGGTTCAGAAGCTTAACAGCCATCATTGAATGGCGTAGCAGGCTCAATGGGATGAATGGCCAAATTTCTGCTCCAATGCCGTCTGGTTTTATGGTTAATATTTTCTCTCCTCATTCCTCGTTGGAGATGAATCCTGGAATTTGATTTCCTAATGATTTCTAAAGAGTAAAATCCCAATACTGATGACTGGAAAATATCATGTTCCCTCCCTCCAGTCTCTGCAGCCATGTCCCCAATATCATAATCACACTGAAATTGAAAACCAGTGCATGGTACTTAATCACAGTTGATTGACATCGACAACATTAACAGCATGACCCTCACCTGCCCTCTCTGATCCTTGGCTAACCATCTGAATTATGTGTCACATCATATTCTCTATTAACATATCCATGCCATTTGCCTGTTATAACTCATGTTGTCGTAGGCACATTTGCCTATCAGATTATGGACTAGAAAAGTTCTCTCCATATTTTACTGACATTATAATCACTGATCAGTAGTTACAGATTGTATGTTTCCATTTATAAATAAAGAAACGTGTTTATATTCTGACAATCCTTTGATATTACTCCCATATCCAAGGCAGATTGAATGATTACATGCAATCAATCTACCATCTCCAATATTCCTTCCCTCAGCCACTCCCACGTATCCCAAGCTAAATGAGTAAATTTTAAACGTTCTTTTGAATTTTAATAAAATCGATATTGAACTCAAAGGGGTGAAATGGAGCTATTTGTTCAGTGACTGTGATTAATGTAAATCTCCGTGGATCCTAATTATCCCAGTGGAGAATTTCCACCGTTGAAAGATAAATGGGCTCTGTTTAATGTGCTATCCCATAGTGTGAGTAGGAGCATCACTTACAGCACTAACAGGGATCAGCAGCTCGGGGTGGGGCGGGGGGGGAGGAGAGATCATAATCTGAGAACATTAGACAGGAACGTTACAATAATAGTTCATAATCTGAGGACCATGGACAAGAATGTTCCAACAATGGATCCGAATCTGAGAACATTAGACTGGAATGTTCCAACAATGGACAGGAGTTTATCCTCGGGTCTTTACTGGCTTTCTCAGCCTTGGGTATCATTAGCATGGCGGATCCAGGATATCCTTTGGATTATTCAAGGTGGTTACTATCCCATCCTCGCGATAGTTGGTGTTCCTGGTAAGTCATTATATTTGTCTACTAAACAGGGTGAACTGAATTTCGGCTCATGGTATGTACATTTTGGAAAATGCAAGTCAATATCTTCAGTTCCAAACAAACATTCATTCCCTTATATTTTATAAATATCAAACTACGATTTATAAATTACTCACTGATGTGCGAGAAGGAACCAAACTCTTCTCAAACTCCATAATCCATTTTGTCCTTCACAGATTTCCATCTCCATGTCCTCCCCACTCAATAATCCTGTCCAATACCACCATCATGATATCCCAGTCTCATCCTCAGTCTCAGTGCAATATCTGAATAAACCATTTGTGCCTTTGTTCAATCCGGATGCAACAGTTTCACGTTCCTAGTAATCACATGTCCGTCACTAAATAATTGCTATTGAGAATGTTTAACTTGTTCTCTGCAAAAAAGGGAAGACAGTTTATGGTGGTCAAGTCATTGACTCATAATCTAGAACCACAGAATAATGGTCTGTTGATATCTCATGAAGGAAGTTGGGGAGTTAAAAGGAACCATTATCATTTGTTATAAAAACCAATCTGCTTGCCTGAAGTCCTTTAGGGAAGTCAATGTGTCATTATTCCCTCCTCAGGTTTCTGTGTGAGTTCTGCGATGAACACGTGGGTGTACTGTACATTTTAGAAAATTAAAAGCCAAAAATAACGACCTGACAGCACCAAGAGTTCTGAAAAATAGATATAATGTGACATTTCGTCGAACAACCCGATTAGCTTATTGTCTCGGAACAAATTGAGCAAACCATTTTAAATTATACCCCAAAATACCCACCTCCAACCAAGTTTCAATTTATTATATTGACAATCTTAACAGCCAATGATACAATCCAACAGTTTGGCGGTACAAGACCATGGAAAATTGAAAAATTGAGACAAGAACTGCCAAGCTACCAGAATGCAAAGACTGCCTGAAAAATAGCTCTCCTATGGGTACCTTTATTGATTCGTAACTGGTGAAGCAGAGTCCCCAAGAAGAAAAGAAAACAGGAATATGGAGAAGAACCAAAACCTTCTTGGTTTTGAGATAAGAAGTTTTGTTTTGTAAATCTTAATTAGGAGTCTTATCGGACTAGTATTGTGGAGGGGGAAGGTAAATGATAGGTTAGATGAAGAAGTTGTAAATAGTCGTTCGTTTATTATTCTCTGTTATACTTTAAGGAATGAAGTTCTTATATTTTACTTTAAATAGTTTTGGACTCTAGAATTATCACAAATTACTGTATGGGATAAATCTTTTCTCTGTTGCTGGTTTTAATTAAGCAGGAAGATTTATCCTGTGTTGTAACACTACAAACCCATAGCTATGCATTTTACTCTTTACGATACTATGGAACAGCTGGACCAGTCACTCAGTTCAAGATCTGCATACCATGCTGCCCTGACCAGGGCTTCATACATCCTGTGACAGAAGAATAAAGGTAAAGGTAGCTCCCTTCCTCTGCCTGTTTCTGTATTGGGACATCTCATTTGCATTCAGGTACATGATCATCCCCTATTTTAGGTGTATTCAACCTCATTGAAATTGTCTCTGAGAGTGATGCACATCTCCATAGGTGTCTCTGGTGCTGGCTTTATTGATGCTGACATACAGATGTAAGGGAATTATAAATTCCATGTCAGTAGTAGTGCATAGAGAAGGAATGGCTTTTTGTGAAACAGGAAAGAAATGGCGATGTGTAAATGAGAGAAAAGATGTTTTTTGACAATCCCTGAGAGTGTTGTTGCGGCAGTATTTCGGGTACTGTGGATAGACTTTATCTCAAGTTTCACCAGACTAATCCCTGGGATGATGGCACCATGAGCAGTGAGCGAAGCTCAGTGAGAGAATAAGAGTTGATTGCATTGAACCTTAAGGGGGATGGACAATCACTCATGATGTTCTAAACAGACACTGATGAGGTGATAAGTTCCATGGCTTTTTTACACTCAGATTGCATGATTCTCGATAGTTTAAGAGCCTCTGAGAACGTTCCACCCAACCACCCCTCTCCGTATTTCAACTGAGACAGGGAGAGAAAGAGAGGAGGGAGAGAGAGAGAGAGAGAGAGAGAGAGAGAGAGAGAGAGAGAGAGAGAGAGAGAGAGAGAGATAGATAGATAGATAGATAGATAGATAGAGAGGTTCAGGTTTTTGAATACACTCTCCCAACATTTATACAGTTCAATTGGTGCGTGATCCTGCCATGAACGTCATGTTATCCATCACCCCGACAGCAGCAACAACGCCTTCATTATAAAAGTGTTAACTCTTTCCAGCATTATAGAGAGAAGGAAAGACTTTTTACACCACAGGAAAGAAAGATAGATGACTAAGAGGAAAAAGAGTTATTCTGACCATCGCTGAGAGTGTTGTTGAGGCAGTATTTGGGATATTGTGGACAGACTTTCTCTCCTTTATAAGGAATGATGGCCTTGCCACAGAGAGTGTGCAATGGAGTTTGACCAGACTAATCCCTGGGATTATGGTTCCATGAGGAGACAGTGAAGATTAATCTCTGGCGTTGTGAGAGAATGAAAGGCGATTGCATTGAAACTTGTGGAGGAGGGACAGCCACTCACGATGTTCTAAATAGACACTGATACGGTGAAAAATTCCATGACTTCTTTTTCACTCGGGTTGTATGAGAGCCTCTGAGAATATTCCCCTCACTCCACACTCAATTCCCATGTCGCCTGAGAGAGACAGAGGGCCTGTGTTTGAATAAACTCTCTCCACATTAATACAGTGCATTTCCTGTAAGGTTCTGCACTGAAAGTCTCGTTATCCACAATCCCTACAGCAGCCACAATACCTTCATGCTAAAACAGTTAACTATTCCCACCAGATTCTGACCTCCATGGAGAACATGAGTGTGTCTTCTCGGAGATGGAAATGCCTCCTTGAGACTTGGCACAAATCCTTTGGCTTCCCTCATCATTGCCAGCAAACTATGTTAAAGCAGCACACGTTCTTCAAACAATGGAATCATGATTAACATCATGGAGCGCTCTATCAGTGCAGTCTCGGTTTCATTGGTTTGTCATGTTGGAATATCATTGACCCCCTCTTGTTCCTGTATAACTGTCTCGTGGAGATGAATAGCCTCCTCCTGGTCTCATGGAACAGGTTTAAGGGTCTGATTGGGCTCTGCCTGTTCCTGTTTAACAGCTCGACGCACTGAACAGACCACTCTTCTTCCTGTGTAACAGGCAGGAATATTGAATGTTCTGTCACTTTTCCTGTTCCTGAATGCTAGCTCATACCCGTGTGTAACCAGCTGGAGATGCTGAATGAACTCCTCTTTTAACTGTGGAAATGTGCAGTGTCTGGCCGTGCTGTTACATAAATGTTACCGACACTTTAACAGCACAAACCGGAATGCTGTCCGGGTCTTGCTGCACATGGACACAGAATGGTTCAGGAGCTGGTGGGGGACAAAATGTTCTGAACATTCTGTGATCTTCATTCATCATACCTACTTCAGATCTTATGATGGGCAAATACATTGATGGACCAGATGAAGATGTTTATGCTGAGGAGTCTCACCTGTGTCTCCTTTTCAGCATTTTCAGCACTGAGAGGATTAATGTCCACCAGCCCCATTGTGTTTCGAATGATCCAATCAGTGGCGAGTTTACAACTGATTCCCATCAAGTTCGATTTTGTTCAGTCTCCTTGACATCTTGCTTTATCAAATCCTGTCTTGATATCAGGGCCAGTCACTTTACGCTGTGTTCAAATCTTCTATACATGTCAATAGGCCAAGGTATATGTGTGGGGAGTGTTTCCTTCTCTCACGGGGTAGTGACGGTTGGGACCAGACAGTTGGGGAGGACAAATCACTGAAATGTTTGGGGGGTGCAAGTGGGTGTCAATCGATTTTGACCCGACAGAGAGTCGAGGGCTCCAAAGAATTGGACATGAACGAGAAATTGCGGCCGAGTGCAGATCAGCCCTGACTTACTGAATGGAAGGGTAGGTCTGAGGGGCTATGTAGCCTGGTTTTATTCCAGTATACCCCATAGTCCAGTCACTTTGTGGCCTCTTCCATTTCCTATGTTACTGACTTAAAGTAGCTGAATAGACTGATCCTGTTGCTGTGTAACTGGATACTGTGCTGGTTACAGTTTTATAGGCCCAAGGAGTTTATTGGCCTCCTCCTGTAATTGTATATCAGTCTCCCGGGACTGTAAAGCCTCATTCTGTTCTGCTGTAACTGAAATCCATATTGACTAAATCTACCGCCCTTGGAGAAAGTGAGCACGGCAGATGCTGGAGATCAGTGTCGAAAAGTGTGGCACTGGATAAACACGGCAGCATCAAAGGAACAGGAGAATCGATGTTTTGGACATTCCTAATGAAGGGCTAATGCTGTTTCATGTCCCATTTTAGCCCGCTTGATTCTTTGTTTAATACTTGTCCTACTCTTCTGATATTCCTCCAGGCCTCGTCCTGCTCTTAGCTGCCTAGACCTTATGTATGCTTCCCTTTTCCTCTTGGCTAGTCATATAATTTCTCCTGTCATCCATGGTTCATGAATCTTGCCCCTCCTATCCTTTGCCATCAATGGTACATGCCTATCCTGCACTATCTTTAACATATCTTTGAAAGCCTCCCATATCTCAAGTAGCTGTATCCAATCCACATTTCCGAGTTCCAGCCTAATATTGATATAATTGGTCTTGACCCAGTTTAGTACTCTTCCCTTAGGACCAGTTTCTACTTTATCTGCGACTATTCTATAACTTAAAAAATTGTGGTCACTGTTCCCAAAGGAATCATCCACCACAATTTCTACCACCCGTCCTGGCTCGTTCCCCAGTACCAGGTCCAATATGGCCCCTTCCGTCGTCGGACTATTGACATACTGCAGTAGAAAACTCGCTGGAATTCTTCCAAATTCTACCACATCCAGGCGTTAAGTGTATCCCAGTCAATGATGTGAAAATTAAAATCTCCCATCACCACTCCCCTATTGCCTCTACATCTTTCCATAATCTGTTTAGATCTTTGCTCTTCTACCTCACGCTCACTGTTGGGAGGCCTTTAATACAGCCCCAACAATGTAACTGTGCCCTTTATATTTCTCAGCTCCACCCATAATGCCTCACTACCCAAGACCTCCATAGTGTGCTCCTTTAACATAACCGTGAAATCATTCTTGACCTGCAATGCAACTCCACCCACCCCACCCCTCTTGCTTCCCTCTCTGTCCTGTCTGAAGCGTTTATATCCTGAAACATTTCATTGCTAACCATCATGCCCTTCCTTCAAGTAAGTCTCTGTGATTGCAATAATGTCATACTCCCAGGCACCAATCCAAGCCCTAAGTTCATCTGCCTTACACACTATACTCCTTGCATGAAAGTAGATGTATTTCATGCTACCAGATATTTTCACCCACCCGCTTTCTGCCTACCCTTCCTTTTATTAATACCATCCTCATAATTCTTACAGTCTCCAGCCTCGACTGGTTCCCAGACCCCTGCAACATTAGTTTACAAACTCCCCAAAAGTAGGATCAAAAACACCCCCAAAGACGTTGGCTCCGGTCTGGTTCAGATGTAGACCGTCCATTTTGTAATAGACCCACCTTCCCCAGAACCTGTCCCAATGTCCAACAAATTTGAATCCCTCTTTCCTACACCATCCCTCAAGCCTATTCTTTCATTTTTATACTGGCTAGTACGTGGCACTGGTAGTATTCCCGAGATCACTACCCTTTAAACTCTCTCCTAGCTCCCTGAATTCTTCTTTCAGGACCTCATCTCGTTTCCTACTTATAGCGTTGGTGCTTATATGCACCAAGACAACTGGCTGTTCGCCCTCCCCTTTTAGAATGCTCTGCAGCCAATCGGTGACATCGTTGACCCGAGCGCCTTGGATGCAACATACTATCTGGGAGTCCTGTTTTCAGCCATAGAACATCCTATCTATTCCCCTTACAATAGAATCCCTTATGACCATGGCCCTACGAGTCTTTTTCCTGCCCTTCTGAACAGTAGTACCCGACACAGTGCCATGATCCTGGCAACTGCTGCCCTCCCCTGGTGAGCCATCTTCCCCAACAGTATCCAATACGGTATACCTGTTTTGGAGGGAGATGACCGTAATGGACACTTGCACTGCCTTCCTACTCTTTTCATGCCTTTTGTTCACCCATTCACTGTCTCCGTCAGCAATCCTAACCTGCAGTGTGACCAGTTCACTAAACGTGCTTTCCACTACCTCCTCAGTATCGCTCCAGGGCCGTCATGCGGTCCAACGAGAGCTGCAGCTGGACACATGTCTTGCAGGTGAAAGAGTCATGAATGTCAGACGAATTCCTAAGCTCCCACTTCAAGCAAGAGGCACCTGCCACGGTCTGAGATCCACTGCTATGGGAAGCATAGCTTTATATTAACTAACTAAACCCAAATAATGCACTTAAATATATTAAAAAGAAAGATAAAGAAAAAACTAAAAGCCTTACCTTACTGAGTCTTCTCCTTCCGGTTAGAGTAGGGGGTGGGAGGGTGATGCTACATGTGCAGTATCTCGGGTTTAGCCACTGCCCAAATACAAATTAAGCCCTTACCTTGCCGGCAGCCCTCGCTTCACTCTTCCTTCTATCCTCACCGCTCGGTCTCAGTGTTCAGACGTGTGTTTTTTTCTCATCCTTTAATTCGAAAAGCAGAGGGGTTACTAACTCCACAAGAAGTATCTTCCATTTCACCTGTGAGACCAAATTAAGAATGAATATGGGTGGTTTTTGATTCGTAAAGCTTTAATACATGGAAATATGTATGGGAATTTGAATGTATCCTGCGCCCCGCACATTACCTCAAATTTTTAACAGATGCCCTTTCCGGGTGGCTGGTCCTTGGGGCACATCATACAGAAATAGGGGAGACTGTAACCTACTTATTAACCCGCAGTGGACAGGATGCCTCGGGGTCTTGCGGGTACATCCCCGCAATCCAGGCAGTTGGTGTATCTGAACAGGGAGCTGGAATGGTGGGTGTGTGGAGTTGTCCCCACCCTGAGGAGAGGGACTTCATCTTTTTGCTCTCAGCCACGTAATTACTTTTCGAGGATTGGCATTTTTTTGCCCTGTTGACCTTTTTGAATTCGGTGCTGTCCTGCAGAATTTGGAAGATAGTAATTTCTGATCATGCAGCAGTGTACATGGAGGTAAAGGTCGGTGGCGATGGGACACGCTCACGGCACTGGCACATGTCTCCTTTCTTCCTGAAGTTTATTGAATATTTTTCAGGGGAATTTAATTTTTTGGGATATTAATTTGGGTACGGCCAGTAATACATCGGCGGTCTTGCAGACTGCCAAGGCCTATGTGAGGAGTTTGATTATTTCTTACTTGACGACCCAGAATTGGCAGAAGGCAGAGAAGCTGCATATGCTGGAGGCTTGCCTGAAGGCAGCTGAAACAGCATACCTTGCCAGACCGTCTGTAACCAAGTTGCAGCAGATTACAGCCCTCAGAGCTCGTTTGAATGCTGGGCTCACCCAGACAGCAAAGAGGGAAATCTCCCTTGTGAAACAGAGGTTATTGGAGTATGGTGATAAACGGGGTAGATATCTAACATACCTGGCCTGAAAGAAGAATGCCCCCTAATCTATCACATCCATTAGGGAGAGTGTTGTGACTCTTACTTGCAATGCCAAAAATTACTTTCGAATGTAACCAATTAATTTGAATCATGCCCAGGATACCAGAAACCACTGGAAGATAAACTGTATTGTTTTAACATCTGGAAACCAATCAAACAATGAGAATTGAATATGTCATGGGGAGGATATAAACCTGGTATTTTGAAAATTAACGGGAAAGCCAACTGGACAGCTAACATTTTGGTCTCAAATTAGAAAAAAAATTCTTTCCAATATACTTGATTTACTTAAAAAAAAACAGAAAGAAGGGAGAACATCAGCTGGAAGACTGAAGACAACAGGACAACAGAGACTGTGCGATGTTGAGACTACGTTAATATAATGTTCAATAAGTGGGTTAATGGAACAGCATATTTTTGGAGTTGTAGTCAGTCCGTAAGTAGTTGAGAAAAGGTTGTCTTATACACGTGAATAGTTGTTGTTTGATGCTCACTATTCGTGTTCATAAACATAATGTCATTTTTCTTTGAATGGTGGAATTTGGGAGTTCTCTGTCACTCATGTTTTAACAGATTACGAGGCGAGGTGAGTTTTTTGATGCTTGGTTTTTATTATCAGAGGGGTTCGACGTCGATGTCATAACAGTTTAAGGGCTTGTCATTCAGGATTGGGACATATGTGAACAGATTAGGGGTACAAAAGGTCTCAGCAGATTCCAACACGAGGCACCTATTGTCAAAGATCTTGAAATAAAACTTAGGTCGGAAAATATGTTTAGTTTTGGTTACATGTGGATGATCAAATGAAAAAGGATTTAACATTACTAAAGAGGTTCTGGGGCTTGAAAATGATTCCAAATTTGCCAAGAAAGGTTAGAAAGACAGAGAAAGGGCGTATATTCAAAATTAGCAAATGGGTTAGACCGGGGTTTAACCAGGGACAAAAGGAAAGCTGAAATTGCAATGGAGTTGTTCAAGCACTTTTGTGTACTGGAGAAACTGACAGTGAGTGCAGTAGAGTTAGGAAAAAAAGATTGCAAACTGGAGTTAGAAAATTAAAGATTGAGACAAAAAGACAGAGCTAGGAAAGGGAAAGCGAGGTAGAAGTGAAAGAGAGAGAGAGGAAACAGAAAGAGAGAATTTGAACTTGAGAAGTTGCGAATTAGTCAGCAAAGTCCAGTTAACTGGGTAGAGGTTAAAATAGAAGGTAGGGCTATAATTAAATATGTGAAAACATTGCCATATTTTGATAAGAAAAATGTGGCTGACTTTTTTATTTCATTTGAAAAATTGGATAGACAGATAGAGTGGTCAGAGAACTTGAGGGTAATGCTAATTCAGACTCAACTGGTAGGCAGAGCTAGTGAGGCATGTGCAGCGCTGTCAGATGAGGGGTCAAGAGGTTATGCAGATATCAAACAGGCTATTTTGATTGGTTATGAATTGGTACCAGTAGTATATAGAGCATGATTCAGAAATGATGGAACCAGGTCAGAATTATATTGAGTTTGAAAGAGTTAGACATAGCCAGTTTGATAGATGAGCATGGGCCTTAAAAATGGACAAGACAGATCATTTTGCTGGAGGAATTTGAAAACTCACTTCCAGAGATGATCAGAGTTCATGCAAATGAACAGCAAGTTTGAGAAGTGAGAAGCGCGGCAGAAATGGCAGGTCAAAGAGGCTAAGCCAGTGGCATTGGTGGAAGTAGTGAAGGAAACCCAGGAAAAGTTGAAGAGCTGCAGGAGAGTGCTCAGCTTAGGCAGGGGACGGGTATGGAGTTTGTACCTGTTCTCTACAAAGAATTCACCTCTGTGGGGAAAGTTTACTCAGAAAGAACAGGGGGAAAAGGATAACAAGGTATAATTTTGTATTATTCAAAAATAGACTGTGACACTGGAAAAGCACAACAGGTCAGGCAGCATCTGAACATCGACATATCAGGCACAAGCCCTTCATATGGAAAGTGGCGGTGAGGGAGTGGGAAAGGGGGGTAAAAGATAAGTAGGAGGGTAGAAGTGGGGCTGAGGGGAAGGTCAGTGGGAAGGCGATAGGGAAATGAAGTGTGAATGATCGTGATAAGTCAGAGAGGAGGGTGGAGTGGACATGTGGGAAGGAAGGTGGACTGTCAGGAGAGTACAAGAAGGCAATGCTGAGTTGAAAGGTTGGGTCTGGGATGAGATTGGGAGACGGGAGAATTGGAAATTGGTGAAGTCGACATTGATGCCGTCTGGTTGGAGGGTCCCAGCTGTCCTACTACCATCCACTTCACCCAGTCAGATGACCTCTCACCATCGCCCCCCACCTGCATCTACCTATTGCCTTCCAAGTTACCTTCTGCCCAGCTCCTCCCCCACCCACCAACGTATCTCTCAGAACTCTTTACCCCCATCCCCCAGTTGCCTTATGAAGGGGTTATGCCTGAAACGTCGATTCTCCTGCTCCTGGGGTGCTGCCTGACCTGCTGTGCTTTTCTAGCGCCACATCTTTCAACTGTGATCTCCAGTATCTGTAATCCTCACATTCTCTCAGCCTTTCAAAGTAAGTGATGAAAGTATTGTACTCTCTCTGACATGTTACCTGAGAGAGTGATAATTTGTGGAATGGGAACAGAAATTTAGTGTTCCCCTGTGTAAGACGGGGTTGGAGATCCAATTCAAGATTGGGGACTTAACAGTGGGAGTGGGTGGCAGACCATCAGTTTCAGAAATACCGTTTTATTCTTGAGAACAATTTAGCAGGATCCAAGGTGGGAGTGACACATTTTGTGGTGGAGAAGTCAAAGGAAGACCAGGGAATTGAGGAGATAAAAGGCAAATATCCATGAAATTTTCCAGACTGTGTAATAACAAGATCTCACTGTCATAGGTTACAGCAAGAAGCAAAATGTAAAGAGAAAGACAAAGGAGTGGAAGTTTCATTAGCTGACCCGTTGTGTCATGTAATAATGCAGGAAAAACCTGAACAGGCAGAGGGTCAGGCAGAGGTGTTTAGTCCTGAAAGGCTAATGGCCTTACAACAGAAATTTACATAAATTGATGTATAGTCAGAAAAGGAATCAGAATATATTGTCGAGCATTAGCAACTTAAAGATAAGTCCTAAATGTAAATGGAGACCACAACAGGTTATTGCACAGGAGAAATGGGCCAAAGTTGACCAGATTGTGTTGGCGATCGCATACAGACAGGAAGTGTTACGGGGATCACATGAACTACCTGTAGGAGGTCACCTGGAAGATTCAGGCTAATGTACGAAAGCATTTCTACTGGCCTGGAATGCACAAGGACGTGTTTATTCTTTGCTGTATGTGTCATACATGCCGAATGGTAGGTAAGCCACAGGCAGGACGAAAAACCAGAGTCTTTGTTGCCAATTATTGCATTCGACGGACCTTTCACGTGGCTTGTGATTATTTGTGTAGGCTCTCTTTCTAAACTAAAAGTTAAAATAAATATTTCCTAAACATGTGTCTGCCAGATTACCAGAGGCAATTCCATGACAGATTATTAAGCAAAAAGGGTGGTGGAGGGGTTCGTATTTTTCCTTACTCAGTACGGGCTACCCAGAGAGGTGCATCAGTCGAATGGAGTCATTTTACCATTCGGCTGTTTAAGTAAATCATGGATAGCTTAGGCATACAGCACTTCAAATCAAGTACATCCCATCCTGAATCGCATGGAGCCTTGGAAAGTTGGCATCAGGTGCTGAAGACCATGATAACAGCGTACTGTCAGGATTGGCCAAATGATTTCGATAAAGGTGTCCGATTAAATTGTTTGCCTTTAGAGATGCCTCGATCTACTCAGTTTACTCCCTTTGAGTTAGTATTCGGACATGAAGTGTGAGGTCTTTTGGAATTAATTAAAGAGAAATTAATAGGACCGAAGTTGGAGATCTCACACTTGGAATATGTATCTGAGGTGCGAAAGATTAGAGTACGTGAGTTAGCTAAACAGCACATGAAGAGGGTAGAGCATAGAATGAAGTAAGTGGCAGGTACAAAGTATGAAATTTGATGTTTTTGTTTCGTGGGTTTGCCACCAGTAGTAGGAAATCCCTTCAAATCCAGGTTTAGTGTCCCCTTCCAAATGGAGAAGAAGTAGAGTCAGGTAAACTGTCTGGTAAAGATGCTGGATAGAAAAAAGGTAGCAGGTATGTCATGTGATTACATTTATAATCTTACTAATATAGAGATAAGGAACAGGGGAGACAGCTGTTAGTTACTGCCCTGCAAAGTGAATGATCAAATACAGATGTCATGGAGTTTGATGCGATTCACAATCCTTTAAATAACGAGGAAGTCCTTGAGGAGTGGGAGATGACAGCGAGCCGTCTGTTGCAGGAACAATGAACCCAGTTGATTTTCATTGCAGCAGTATGAGGACATTTGCAGAACCATTATGGGAGGACTTACGCTTTTGTGTTTGGGGTGGAAGTAGGGAATGCTATTCTGATAAACAACACTCCTGCTGGCTTAATCCTGACAAAGCCACCGAGGTCCAGAAGGATGTGGATGCAATGCTCATCGAAGACATCATTGAACCTAGTCAGAGCGGGTGGAGCACGCTGATTCTGTTATTTCCCAAACCTGATGAGGCCCAGCGATTTTGTGTCCACGATCAGAAGGTCAACAAATTCAGATTCCTATCCAATATCAAGATTCGAAGACGGCATACATAAAGTTTAACAAGCCACACACATCACAAAGTTGGACTAACTGCATGATTATTGGCAGGCAACTTTATCAGAGAAAGTGAAATAAGTTTCTGCATTTTCACCTAAAGGGCTACATTAATTCAAAGTGATGCTCTTTGGAATGAATAATGCATCATCCACATTCCAAAGACTCATGAACAGAGTTGTGGCCAGATTAACAAATTGTGCAGTTTATCTGTTAGATGCAGTGATCTTTAGCAAGTCATGGAAAGATCACATGTTACAGTTGGCAGAGCTCCTTGAACGATTGCAAGAAGGAAAACTGATAATAAATGTAAAGAAAACAGATTTTGCGAAGGCAGAGGTGACGTTCTTAGGGCATTACATTGGACATGGAAGGTTGACCCCATGGAACACAAAGACGAAGGGCTTTGCGGAATTTCCACAACCATCCTCGATGAAAGAGGAGCTTCGACTTTTGGGACTGAGTGCTAAAGTTTGTTCAAAACTTTAGCAGAGTTGTGGAACTGCTGATGGGTTTACTGAAAAAGACCTAAAATGTTGGTGCATAGAACAGTTCCAGCAGGCATTTGAGAATGCAAAAGCAGTATTAACTACCGCTCCAGTTTTACCTACACCAAATATTTTGAAACACTTCACAATTGCAATTGTTGCTCACGATATAGGGGTTGGAGAAGTATTGATGCAGGAACATGATAATGGAATGGAATGGCCAGTTGGCTACCTGTCAAAAAAAACGAACATCCACCGGAAAGAAAGTGCTCCACTATTGAAAGAAGATTATTGGGTTTGGTACTGGCCTGACAATACCTGATTGTTTATGTGACAAACGGGTTGTCGGAGATGAATGTATAAAACTACAATCCTTCTGCATTTTTTGAAAGATTTAGTGACTAACATATGTAAATATTTCATTGGAGTCTGATGTTATCAACTTTTAACTGCCAAAATATACATGTTGTGGGCCGTACAATTGTGATAGCAGATATGTTATCGCAGATTTAAAGGAAAAGTGCAGATTACATTTGAATTTTGCAATGTTACATATGTGTGCAGAATAAATATAAAGGTATAAGTGAGATTAATTACTTCTGCATTTCGTAGTTTTGGGATTCAGAATTACAGGAAAAGAAATGAATCCATCTTTTCATTCTGATGTTTCATTTCTTTCTTTTTCCTGAAAAGGACGGAGGTGTTATGCAGCTGAAAGTAGGTCTGGTCACTTTCAGACAGAACTGATTTTGCTGAATATAATGTACAGCCAGAACTGCAAGCTAATGTTAAGGTTTTTCCAAATGTAACAATCGTCTGGTAAATTGATACCTGAGTTTTGGTTGCTGTTTTGATAAGAATTAGTTTAAATAATGCCCAGGATGCCAGAATACAATGGTATTTGAATATCATTGTTCTGACACGTGGAAATAATCAAATTATGAGAATTTAATGTGTCGTGAAGAGTATATTCCCCTGGCACTTTGAAATCTAAATGGAGAGTAATTGCCATTGAACAGCAGAGCAACTGCTGTAGAGCCGGAGAGGTAACTGGCCACCTAACACACTCCCTCAGATACCTTTTCATGTAAAAACTAGTTGCACTTAAAAACAAAGGAAGATGACCCAAGGATGTCAACAGCTGGAAGAGTGAAGACAGCGGAGGAGGCAGACTCTGTGGTTTTGAGATTAATTGAATGTAATGTTTCAGACGTGGGTTATAGGAACAGCGTTTTTTTCGAGGTGAAGTCAGATAGTCATCAGTTAAGAAAAGGGGATCTTGTATTTGTGGATTGCTGTTGTTAATGATGACTATTAAAGTTAAGAAATTAAATTGTTACTTTTCTTTATTTTGTGGCATGACAGAGTTTTGTCAATCATATATTAACAAATTACACGGCAAAGTGAGCTTTTCTGGGTGTTTGCTTTAATTAACAGAGGAGTTCGACCTCCACATTGTAAATATCCATCCACACTAACACATTTCCTTGCACTTGGTCCATATCCTTCAAGCCCTTTCCTATCCATATATTTGTCCGAATGCCTTTTAAATGTTGTTAATGTACCCACCTCAAAAGCATCCGCTAGAATACATCTGCGTACCAGCCTCTGTGTAAAAACATTGCCTCTCAGGTTCCCTTTTCTCCTTCCATCTAACAATAAACAATGCCTCTCGTCCTTGATTCGCCAAACCTCGGAAAAAGACTGAGAGCATTCACCATATCCATGTCCCTCGTGATCTTATATCCCTCTATAAGTTCCCCATTCAGTCTCCTCTGCTCTAAAGAAGAAGTCTGAGAATATCCAAACTCTCCCTTTAACTCCTGCCATTGGGTTGTGCAACATCTTTGTAAATTTCTTGTGCATTGTTTCTAGTTTAATAACATCCTTCCTATAACAAAGTGACTAAAACTGAACACAAAACTTCAAGTGTGACCTCGCCAATGTCTTGTATATCTGCAACATAACTTCCCAACTTCTATAATTAATGCCCTGACTGATGAAGGCCGGTGTGCCAAGAGCGTTGAGGGACTGATGGTCTCCTCTTGATATCCCTGTGTAAGAGACTCAAGGGGCTAAATGCATTTCTTCTGTTCCTGTGTAAGAGACTCAAGGGGCTGAATGGCCTCCTCCTGTTCCTATTCAAGTGACTCAAGGGGCTGAATGACCTCCTCCTGTTCCTGTGTAAGTGACTCAAGGGGCTGAATGGCCTCCTCCTGTTCCTGTGTAAGTGACTCAAGAGTCTGAATGGTACCCTCCTGTTCCTGAGTAAGTGACTCAAGGGCTGAATGGCCTCCTCCTATTCATTTGTAAGAGATTCAAGGGGCTGAATGGCCTCCTCCTATTCCTGTGTAAGTGACGAAAGTGGCTGAATGGACTCCTCCTATTCCTGTGTAAGAGACTCAAGGGGCTGAATGGTCCCCTCCTGTTCTGGTGCGAGTGACTGAAGGGGCTGAAAGGCCTCCTCCTGTTTCTGTGTGAGTGACTCAAGGGGCTGAATGGTCTCATCCTATTCCTGTGCAAGTGACTCAAGGGGCTGAATGGCCTCCGCCTGTTTCTGTGTAAGTGATTCAATGGGCTGAATGGCCTTCGCCTGTTCCTGTGTAAGTGACTCAAGGGGCTGATGGCCTCCTCCTGTTCCTATGTAAGTGACTCAAGGGGCTGAATGGCCTCCTCCTGTTCCTGGGTAAGTGATTCGAGGGGCTGAGTGGCCGCCTCCTGCTCCTGTATAATACATTCAAGGGGCTGAATGGTGTCTTCCTGTTCCTGTGTAAGTGACTGAAGGGGCTGAATGGCCTCATTCTACGATAGAGGGGAGGGAGGGGAATGCGAGAGGAAGGAAGAGGGTGAGCGAGGGGAGGGCGAGAGAGGGGAGGGAGTGAAGGGGGCGAGAGGGACTGAGAGGGCGAGAGGAGAGAGGGAGGGAGGGGAATTTGAGAGAGGGGTGAGGTTGGGAAAGGGGAGGGCGAGAGAGGGGAGGGCTCCATAGGGGAGTGAGGGAGGTGAGGGCGAGAGGGAGGAAGAGGGCGAGAGGGGAAGGGCAAGAAAGAGGAAGTGCGTGAGAGGGGAGGGAGGGGATGGCAAGAGGGGATGGCGAGAGAGGGGAGGGAGGGAGGGGTGAGTGAGAGAGGTGTGAGGGTGAGAAATGGGAGGGCGAGAGAGAGGGGAGGTTGAGAGAGGGGAAGGAAGGAGGGCAGGGTGAGAGGGAGGTGAGAAAGTGGACGGCGGGGGAAGGTGAGGGGGCGGGCGTTATTGTGTTAGAAAGTGGGTCTCATGGAGACCGTGCTGGATTTCTGACAGTACAGAGTCTTTGCTTCTGTGATTGTATGGTTGTGGAAGGCCAATCACTGAGTACCTTAAAATAGGAATTGATAGGTTTCTGAAGAATATCTTAACAAAGTTTATAAGACAGAACTTGTAATATTTTCTGAAAATATGTCAATGGCAAAATTAAGAGAAAAAAATGTGCAGCTTTCCTACAGTTTGATACCAGATAATTGAGGACCGGGAAATGTCAGAACAATGGAGCAAATACTTCAGTTATGCATTCACAGAGGAAAACAAAACAAAAAATAAAACTTGCCAGCAATACTAGGGAACTTTAGTCTGGTGAGAAAAAGGGAATGGAATGAAATTATCAACTAAACAGTTTAGAGAAAGTATCGGACTGAAATTAATGGGCATTGACAAAGTCAAGAGAGATTTATGAAATGGGAATCATATTTGAGAAAGTGGCTTTGAGCAAAATTATGTAGAAGCTGTCAGTGCAGTACGAGTGGAAACTCAGAAAGAGTTTTGAGAAAGCCCAAGCCTATTGTTCAAATTCGAATCCTGTGGGACTGGGGCTAATACATGGTAGTTTTCGAAGGGCAGAGCTGGCAGGAAACAGTGAGTACGAATAAGACAATTTTTTTTAAAAATGGTAGGCTAGAGGATATAGCAAGGATTGTGGCTTGGCCGCCAGCTATTGCCAATAAACATCATATATTTGGTTGAGTGTCTCAAATGCAATATTCCCAAGTTTGCTGACAGCACGAAACAATGTCAGCTTGTGAGTGGGTGAGAAGGATGTCAAAAAGCTCCAAGGTGACTGAGACATGTAAAAAGACTGGGCAAATACGTGACAGATGGAGAGCAATGGGAGAGATATTATGTTGTGTCCTTTGATGGGAACAATAGAATGGCAGCCCAAGTTGTAAAGGGAGTGGTTGGAAAATGTTGCTGTACAAAGCACCTTAAGCTGCATTTTTGTTTATTTCTGTGCAGCCCTCCGAGTCCATGTAAGGCAGTGAGTTCTGAATCCAGGAGTCAATACTGGGAATGGCATTGGCATGTTGACCAGTGTATATAGACCCTGCAAGTGGGGAGCTGTAACATTGAAAGGAATCTGGATCTCACTGTTCACCAGTCACTGAAAGCAATATTGCAGTGGGATTTGAGTACAGGAGTAAGAGTATCTTACTGCAGCTGTACAGGGCCTTGGTAAGACACCATCTCGAACATTCTGCAGCATTGTGTGCAGTTTTGATCTCTGTTTCTAATAGAGGGCAAACCTGACATTGAGAGAGAGCAGTAAAGGATGACCAGACTGATCTCTGAGGTAACAAACTTGTTGTGGGAGCAGAGTTCGCGGGGACTGGACTTGGGTTCCATTAGGTTTAGGAAAATGAGTGGAGATCTCAGTGAAGTATATAACACTCTGATTGGGCGAGACAGATTGGAAGCAGGGATGGTAATTCCCCAGGCTTGGATGTCTAAATCAAGTGGCCACAGTATCAGGTACAGACAGGCCACTTTGCATTGAGGTGAGAATAAATGTCTGCACTCTGAGACTGGCGAACCAGGGGTACTCTCTCCCAGATCAGGCTGTGGAAGGCATGGCGCTGAATATAAATAAGGATTTCTGGAAACTAAAGGGATAGGGACAGAGCAGGAGTACGTTGTGAAGATAGAAGATCTGCTATCACTCCAGGTTGTTCTCCAATAACGCGGTAGCTGTGTTTCTGTGCAACACCATGTTGTCAAAAATCGTGCAATATTAAAAATAGGTCTATGGTAAAAAGAGGGTCGGGGCGAACCCCCAAAACTTTAAGTAAAAACCAAAAATTAAATTTGGTCTAACACGCATTAGGACAGTCTAAATAAATCTTTAAATCACATGCTGTAATGGAACAGTGCTGTAAATGTAACACTTTCACACTCCAGTCACTCACTGAGCACTGTACCTTTCACCAGAAAGCACGTGGGGTTTGACTGACCACGTGATGCCGATGGGGAATTCCAGGTCTCCTCAAGATTCTCTCCACAGTTTGGAATAAAGTTCTTTCTAAATGTAGTCTACAATTTCCAGTTTCAGGCTCAGTTTCAAGCCTTCGTGAGCACATTGCATTCCTGTTTTAGCTGAACACATTGTTTGTTCATTTTGCAGAGAGACGATCCTGAGGCAGGGTTTTGGTGTTCAGCTGGTTCCCGGCAAGGAATCGCGTCACAGTGAATGCGAATTCACTTTAGAGAAAAAGATACAGGAATCACATTGCAGCCAAATTGTATTTAATGAACACGCGGTATCGGAGAACTGCCTGTATATTGAATGGAGGAGCAAAACTGATGGGCTGAAGGCACTGCAGAAGTTCTCTTTTTGTATTTCACAATGTTTAAACATATTAAGGGATATGAATATTTTATGGGGAAAACTGCGCTGAGGAGATGTTCGGCCATTAACGAGCACAGGGAAAGCTCAATGTGTTGCATGACCTACTCCTGTCACATGTTTCTGTGCAGTCTGTGGGAAAGCTCTGCAAATATTGTCACAAGCTCTCAGCTGTTAGGAAGGAGATCTCTGCAGGGTCGACAGGATTGTGTTTCCCATTTCCTTTTCTAATAACGAGGCTGGGCCTGGTGTTCGCTACGGGTTCATCCTTTAAGACCTTAGTGCAGTTTGATATAATTAAGTGTCTTGCTTGGCCGATTGAGACACCACGTCTGTGTGTCTGGAGTCAATTTTAGGCCAGACCAGGAAAGCATGGGAGATTCACTTCCTGAAAGTTCATTGGGGAAGGAGATCGATGGTTACAATTGATATTGCATACAAGATCACTATTACTGACACCAGAGTTTAGATCTTGACATTTTTTTTTTCATTTGCACAAGCTGTCAGAGCATTAGTCTGGTCTGGATTAGTAATCCAGTGACATTTCCACAACAGCACCATCTCCACATACTGAGGAGATTATTTCCATGCTGATTGACAGCTCTGTCAAAAAGAACTCCCACCCATTTAACTGTCGTGATGGGACTGAAGGACGAGTAAATAGTCAGATTGCAGTAATCCTCCTCTTAGCGGATTGGACATAGTTGAATAATTTTCCACATTGCCAGGGAGATGTCAGAGTTGGAGCTGGAATGAAACAGCTTCCCCAGGGACACGGCTTGTTGTGCAGCACAAGTCTTCAGTCCTATTGTAGGAATAGGGTCAGGAACCATTACCTTTGTCGTATCTACTGTGCCCAGCTGTTTTTTTATGTCACGTGCAGTGAATTGAATTGGTTGAAGACTGTCATCTGTGATTCTGTGGGCATCATGACGAGGGTGAGGTGGATAATCGACTCAACACTTCTGGCTAAGGACGGTGCAGATACTGCATCTTTTACACTGACGTACAGGGCTGTTCCATTATTTAGGGTGCGGATATTTGTGGAGTCCTCTCTTCCAGTAAGTTATTTAATGGTCCATCGACTTTCATGCATGGTTTTGACAGGCCGACAGATTTGATAATCTTGGGATCATTTCTCCCTCTGTATCAGATGTTAGTCCTGCTGTTCGTAGTGTAACCAGTCAAGTCTCTTCGCATTAATGTGATGTCATCAGATTTAGTTGCACGTGATCCGACCCTGGCATGTTCACCCACACTCGTCACTGAACCATGGATCGGCTTGATGGTAATGGTGGACGGATGGATTATCCTGAGGGAAAAGTGACAGATTGTCATTGAAAACAATTCTGCTTCTTCTGCTGCTGTGATCTACATCATCAGATGATAACCCAGTTTAAGCCTCAATATTTACAATTCAATTCCACTGACTGTGCCCCATTTCACACCGAAACCCATTCACCCATCAGCCCTGTACTCAGTGACCTACTCTGGGTTCTAATGTGGAAATACTTCCATTTTCATATTCTCATTCTGCTGGAAGTCTTTCCTTGGTGCCACACTTCCAAATTGTTGCATAAACTCAATCCATTTAAGGTACTAATCTGAATCTTCTCCTTTCCGTAATGCCATCTTCTGTGTTCGAAGTGAACGTGTTTCCCTCTGCTTTTCTCTCTGACCATGATGCAGAGCTCTGTAGTGTCAGTGATGCCAACCTTATGCAATTTCAGAGTCAACAAACTTCTGCACCATGCGTTATTGTTCAGTTCCCAGTGTACAGCGCTCCATGTTGGACAAGATGTTTGGGCATCTTTGACATATGTCATTGGGAAATTGTTCAAAAACAGAAATTGCACAGTAACAGATGTTGTACCATTTTCTGGAGTGACTGCAGAGTTAAAGTTTCAAGTCCAGTGAAAGCTCCCAATATTTGCAGCATTTTTTAGAATCTTATTTCCAGTATCCATAGTTATTTGGTTAGATTACCTACAGTGTGGAAACAGGCCCTTCGGCCAAACAAGTCCACACTGACCCATCGAAGCGCAACCCACCCATACCCCTACACTTACCCCTTCACCCAACACTACACGCAATTTAACATGGCCAATTCACCTAACCTGCACATCATTGGACTGTGGGAGGAAACCGGAACACCCGGAGAAAACCCACGCAGACACGGGGAGAAAGTGCAAATTCCACAATCAGTCGGCATGGGCGGGAATTGAACCCGGGTCTCTAGCGCTGTGAGGCAGCAGTGCTAACCACTGTGCCACTGTGCCACCGTGCCGCCCACTAAATTGTTTAATTGAAAATTTGTTCCGTGCCTATTCATTTCTGGAGAAACTCAGAAGGTCTGTCAGCATCTGCAGAGACAGAGAAACAGAGTTAGCGTTTCCAGTCCAGTGTGACACTTCTTCAGAACTGAATACAATTAAAAAATGGTATTTTAACTCTTTGCCAGAAGTGGGGGGTGGGTGGCAGGGAAAAGAGGGTGTGGCAAAAGATAAACGGGCTTTTAGCAGTGGTGAATGAGAAGATTCTGCAAAACGGGTTTGAATTAAGGTGTGAATGTGGGAAAGGGGTTCTCTCTATTGAATACCAGAAAAAGAAGACACAACCACACACGGTCATAGGGAGGCCAGGAGGGAGAATGTTGACTATGCGTTATTATATAGATCTGACCACGGATACGTTTTCACCGTCGTGACTACCACACCCTTCGGACAAAGGAATTCAGATGCTTAACTTGTTATTGGCACTCGTAAGTGTTTCATGCTGCCTTAGGATTGTAACATGGAGAAAAAACAAATAACAGTATGAAGTTTTGGCTGAGTATTAGTTATCTGTCATGGTGAAGATAGTTTCAAATTTGAAGTTAGTATCAGACGGAGCGTAGAAGGTTGCGGGCTGACATTGTAGAAGCTTATAAAATCATTAGACGAATGGATAGGGTGTATAGCCAAGATCTTATCCACGGGCTGGGGCAGTTCAAGCATAGAGGGAATGGGTTTAAGGTGTAAGAGGGAATATTTAAAACGGAAGAAAGGACAACGTTTCTATACAGAGTATGGTGTGGGTATGGAATGGGCTGCCAGGGGAAGAGTGGGAGGTGCAAGTATAACTGCAACATTTAAAACTCATTTGGGCAAACATATGACTGGGAAAAACTTAGAGGCATATGGGCCAAATGAAATCAGATGGGACTAGTATAGTTTGGAAAACTTGCCCAGCATGGACATTTAGAAAAGCTTCACGTAGAGTCAGTGTGGGTTTGTGAAAGGGAAATTATATTTTAACCCGTAATATCATGCACAGTGTTTCTGGCGATGACTGAGAATGTAACAAGTGGGTTTGATAAAGGAGATCTGGTCAACACAGAACTTTCCAGAGATTTTTCACAAGGCATTACAAAATAAAAGTTCTTACAGAAAACAGAAGCTCTAGGGACTCGGATTCTGTATTAATATGGGATGATGACTGTTTAACACATAAATCGGAGAGTCAGGATTAATGGATCGTTGTGATAAAGATGTATCTGCTGGAGTACCACAAACATCAGTCTGATGGCATCAGTTATTTACAATCTATGCTGATAGCCTGAAGGAGGGAGCTGAGTGCAATATACATCCGAGTTTGAGGATGACACTGAGAATCAAAAGGCAGGTTGTTATTTAATGGAGAGGACTTCCAGAAAAGGAGCAGTACAAAGGGATTGGAGTCTTCCTGTGTATGAAACATAACATCAGTATGCTGATGCAGCAAGTAACTAGGTTGGTACATTTGGCAGCTTCCTGGGATGAAAGGGTTTAGTTATTGAGAATCTCTAAAATGGTGAGGTGATCATCCATTGGGGTTTAAATGAATGAGAAGTGACACTGCTGAAACATACAAGACACAGCAGGGGCTTGGGAAGGTAGGTGTTGAGAAGTTGTTTCCATGCTTGGCCAAAGTGACGAACTCGAGGATATAGATACCGAATCAGGAACATCGATTTCAATCTGAGTTGCAAACCGATGTCTTCTCTCAGAAGGTAGTGAATGTCTGGAATTTCCTGACCCAGAGAGGTGCGGAGGGATACAAGGCATCGGCAAGAAGGTGGAGCTGAGCTCTGGAGTAGATCAGCCATGTCCTTATTAAATTACAGGGCTAGCTTGAGAGGCCAATTGACCTACTTCTGTTCCTATTTATTAATTTAACACGCTCTACTTTTGGAAAGTAATGAGTTATTTTCCTGGAAATCATGTTGTAAAATGTTGCATTCAGGGAGAGCAGAGGATTTGTTGTTTTAACCCTGGGTGGGGGATGGGTCTGTATTCCCAGCATATCTGGGGCAGCAATATGTCGCACAACTGGAGCAGACGTTAGAGAGGGGAAGCCTGGAAACAGTGATTGGGGGGTGGTGGGGGCATTTTCTGGCCAAGCCTGCATTTTACAAGCACATTTCCACAAATGCACCTAACCATGGGAGTGGCCTCGATCTGTCCCTGTGTAACAGTTTGGAAGGGCTGATGGAACATCAGAACACAGGGCTGAGGGATACGAGGGGGGCATTCGGCCAGTAAATAAGGTCGTGGCACATCTCATTGTGGTCCCAGTTGCACTTTGCTCTCCATGCACCATTATCCCTGATTCAGCTGTCTATAGACAATCAGGCAAAGCCAGCCTCAGTATAATATAAATATCTGGCCATCACAAACTTTTGGGAAAGAGAATTCCCACTGGAATGAAATACCACTTTGTGAATTTCTCCTAATTCCTGCTCTGACAGAGGTTGGAGGGTGTCACTGTTTCCTTTTCTCGTCCCACTCCTCCATGGCTCACAACAAATTGTAAATGTAACCAGATTGGTGATAGGTCTGATGATAAAGTTCTCAGACTGGGTGAGGTTCAGTGACAGGAACAAGTCAGGGAGATTTCTTTAGTCAGCCACACGTAACTAATAGAACTAACAGATGCACCACATGGTGGATCTGTGGTTAGCACTGTTACCTCTCATCGCTATGGAGCTGCGTTCAATTCCAACCTCGGGCAACCCTCTATGTGGATTTTGAACATTCTCCCCATGTCTGTGTGGGTTTCCTCCCAGAGTTCCAGTTTCCTCCCACAGTCCAAAGATACGCAGCTTAGAGCGGATTGGCCAAGCTAAATTACCCAAAGTGCCCAGGGGTGTGTAGGTTAGATAGGTTAGTGATGGGAAATGCAGTTTTACATGGATAGAGTATGGGGGCAGGTCCGGGGGATCCACACTCCTCTAGGCTTTGTATGTTTCAATAACATCACCTCTCATTCCAAGAGTAACCTGTTAAAGCCTTCATAATATAAGACCCTTTTCCCTGGAATACATGAAGTGAAGCATCTCCGAACTGCTTCCAAATTAATTATATCCTTTCTCAGGTAAGGAGACAAAAATAATCTCTCACACACTTGAGGTTAATTTTTGTTTTCTCTGTGGTGAGAGTATTTGGAACTCTCTTCCCAGCAGAGCATTGGAGGCAGAGATAATGAATATTTTTGAGGCACAGACAGAAGATTCATAAGTAAAAACAGAGTCAAGGATTATCAAGGAATAGGCAGCAATTTGCAGTGTAGGGGAAAATGTAGACAGTGGTGCAAAATTACACTGCTCCAGAACATCCAGAAAAATAGTTCTGTATTTTAACTGAACATGATGACGACTTTGAGAACAGGAGCAGGATGAAGAATATTCACATTGTCGGTCTGCTGGCCCAGGCAGCAGGTGGTCAGCCAGTGAGTATTTTTTGAGAACTGGCTGCAGTGATTCCTTCACTTCGAAACTGAAGAGGGACGGGTGAAGACTGAGACAGTTCATCGGGTTACGGTGCACTGGTCAGGGTCAGACCAGCACTCTCACCCTGTCCTCGTGTGGTTACATAGGTATGGGGATAAACAAAGACTAATGGAAGCTTCCAGAACCCAGGGCAAAGATGCAATGGCTTTAATTCACGGGCTCCAGGATTATGTCCTTTCAGGATTTTTCAGCGGCGGTGATTCAGAGAAAAAAAAATCATTTGATGATATAAAACATAGAACATTACAGCGCAGTACAGGCTCTTCGGCCCTCGAACTTTCAGTGATCTGTGTACTTGGACCCCGAGATCTCTCTGCTCATCTACACTACCAAGAATCTTACCATTAGCCCAGTACTTTGCATTCCGGTTACTCTGACCAAAGTGAATCACCTCACACTTGTCCGCATTAAACTCCATTTGCCACCTCTCAGCCCAGCTCTGCAGCTTATCTATGTCTGCCTGTAACCTATCACATCCTTCGTCACTATCCACAACTCCACCGACCTTAGTGTCGTCTGGAAATTTACTAACTCACCCTTGTACACCTCATTAAGGTCGTTTATGAAAATGATGAACAGCAGAGGACACAACACCGACCCACTACTAACTGGACTCCAGGATGAACATTTCCCATCAACCAGGACCCTCTGTCGTCTTCCAGCAAGCTGATTACTGATCAGAACTGCTATATCTCCCACAATCCCATTACTCTGCATTTTGCAAAATTGCCGACTGTGGTGAACCTTATCGAACGCCTTGCTGAAATCCATATACACCACAACAACCGGTTTACTCTCATTTACCTGTTTGGTCACCTTCTCAAAGAACTCAATAATGTTTGTGAGGCACGACCTACCCTTCACAAAACCATGCTGACTATCCTTAATCAATTTATTATTTTCTAGATGATTATAACTCCTATCTCTTATAACCTTTCCCAACACTTTAGCAACAACTGAAGTAAAGCTCACTGGTCTGTAATTATCAGGATTGTCTGTACTGACCTTCTTGAACAGGGGAACCACATTTCCCATCCTGCAGTCTTCTGCCACTATTCCTGTAGACAATGACGATTTAAGGATCAATGCCAAAGGCTCGGCAATCTCCTCCCTGGCTTTCCAGAGGATCCTAGGCTCAATCCCATCCGGCCCAGGAGACTTACCTACTTTCACACTCTGCAGGATTTGTCATACCTCCTCCTTGTGAACCTCAATCCCAACGAGGTACCCTGTGTCTCAGTAATCTCCTCGACAACATTGTCATTTTCTAGGTGAATATTGTTGAAAAATATTCACTTAGTGCTTCCCCTATCTCCTTTGACTCCACACACAACTTCCCAATATTATGTTTGATTGGCCCTAATCTTACTTTTGTCATTCTTTTATTCCTTAAATTCCTATAGAAAGCCGTAGGGTTTACCCTGATTCTATCCAGCAACAACTTCGCATGTCTTCTCCTGGCCCTTCTGAGCTCTCCCTTTAGGTCTTTCCTGGCTACCTTGTAAACCTCAAGCGTCCTAACTGAGCCTTCACATCTCATCCTAACGTAAGCCTTCTTCTTCCTCTTGATCAGAGATTCCATTTCCTTCGTAAACTACGGCTCACGCACCTTACAGCTTCCTCCCTGCCTGATAGGTACATACTTACCTAGGACACATGGTAGTTTTTCCTTGAATAAGCTCCTCAGTTGTAATGTACCTATCCCCTTCCTATGCTTCCTGAATCATGCCTAATCGCATCGTAATTGCTTTTCCCCCAGCTGTAACTCTTGCCCAGTGGTATACACCTATCCCCTGCTATCACTAAAGTAAACATAACAGAACTTTAATCGCTATCACCAAAGTGCTCACCTGCTTCCAAGCCTAACACCTTTCAAGAGAAGAGTAAGGGAACTCGCGGATCAATATTCCCTCTGGTACCCAACGATTCTCCGTATTGCATTTAATGGATCCATGAACTCATCTGACTCTGCAGAGTAAACGAAAACTTTAAGGATATGTTAAATTCCCCTATAGATTTTGTTTAGTTTTTTTGTTTTTTTATGTTTAGTTTTGGAAAGTTTTGACAGCTTGTCAGTTGTAGTAGTTTTAGATTGTGTAGTTTTTAAGCTCAATGAGACTTTGTTTATTAATGATCAGTAATTCTAGTTCTTCCTCTCTCGAGTTCAAATGTTGCTACAGTGTGTTCTGGATAATGATGTGCTTAAATGGTGTGCCTGGAACATTAAGGGGAGCCACTGACCAGTCAAAAGAAAAAAATACTTTCTAGTCTTAAAACAGAGAGGGTGGATGTTGTCCTATTGCAGGAGATGCACCTTGATGCCAGGAACATTTGACGTTATAGCAGGACGCGTTTGAACTGGCTTTGTTCGTCTTTTAATACTAGGAGTAGGGGGGAAGCCATACTGGATAAGAAGAATCTTCCATTTAAATTGCTAGATTGTATTTGACACTCACGGGAGGATCATAATTCCCATGCCTTGAACTATGGTAAGTATCCAGTATTTTGAATAGTAATTGCGACACCCCCCCCCCCCCCACCACCCCCCACTCCCGGCGCACTCTCTTAAGATCCTGGTAGATGCCTTCTCCAAATTCAGTTATCTTGCATCATGGCACATTATCGTAGGAGATTTCAACTGCCTATGGACCCCACGGTGGACAGAATGTCCAAAGGTCCCTCAATGCCCTCGTTATAATGTAACCAATTGGTGGATTTGTGTGCAGAACTAGAGCTGGTCGATGTCTGGAGGCACATCTACCTCACAAGTAGGGCTTTTATTATCTTCTTTAACCCACTGAACTGCCACACGAGGGTTGATCTCTTCCCCATCCCTGCAACAATCCTAGATTAGGTGACATACTGCGCAATTGGGAATATTACCATTTCTGACCATACTTATTGATTAAGATCAAGGGAAATATAACAGATTCGAGACACTGGCGAATGTATCCCTTTATTCTGAAGGCTAGTTAGTTCATTGAGTATTTCTGTAATGAATTCAGAACTTTCTTAGCCATTAATTCAGATTCAACCAGTAACCCATCCATTCTATGGGAAATTGTTAAGGCTTATGCCAAGGGAATAATTATTCCTTAGGATGCAGCAGAAGGGGGTCCAGGAACACTGGCTTTATGGCACAGCTGAGGGCAGCCGAGAGGGCATACTGCGATAGACCCTCAGTGGCTGAGCTGCAGAGGATCACAACGCTTCGGTCTACAGTGAATTCCACGCTCACACAGACAGCCAAGAAGGTACTTACTTTTGCAAAACAAAGGCAGTTTAAACATGCTGAACAAGTATTTAGCCTATCTTTGCCAGGAAAACGACCGCCCCTCTCAAGCCATTAGGGAAGGCACTGGGATCCTTACCTTCAATTCCAAAAAGATTAATGCAGCCTGTCCGAGATTGTTCTTCAAATTATTTCAGACTGAACATTATGAGGATAGATGGATTAAGATGGAGTCATTTTCCAAGAACTTGGGTCTTCCAGGAGTAACCCCTGAATTAGTGTTGTGCCTCAATGCACCAGTGTCAGCGCAGGAGGGTGTGAAGCAGCTTCAGAATGTCAAGGCGCACCTTCCGGACGGATTTCTGAGTGAATTTTATAAATGATTTATAAACCTATTGTCAGGGTTGATGTTTAACATGTTCCGTCACTCATACAGTCACGAACCCCTCCCTCCATTCTTAAGAGAGGCTCATATCTCTCTGATGCTGAAGAAAGGAAGACACTGGAAGATCGTGCTTCTTAAGCACCAATCTCACATTTAAATGTTGGTTTCAAAATCCTGTCTGAGACCGGTGCATTAAGGCGAGAAACTTTGCTGCCTTCCATTGCCAAAGAGGACCAAACAGGCTTTATAAAGGGCTGCAGATCTTCCTATAATGTTAAGATGTTACTCAATATGATCCAAGAGTGTCAACAACAATCTGACCAGGGACTATTGATCCCTTTAGATGAGAGCAAGCATTTGATTGAGTTGAGTGGCCGGATCTCTTCTGTACATTAGAACGGTTTGGTCTACGTAAAGTTTTTATCAGGTTGGTGAGGGTCCTTCACCGCGATCATCTGGCTGCGGTTCTCACAAATGGTGTGGCAACCAGTAATATTAACATTTCTCCAGGCAGCCGACAAGGTTGACACCTTTCGCCATTGTTGTTTATGTTGGTGATTGATCCACTGACGGAGGCCTTCCGTCAGGATGCCATCATATCTGTCCCAGAAGTGGGATAGAAGTCACATAAGATTACATTGTATGCAGATGAGGGTCTTATGTTTTTTTTGTCGAATTCCGCAATTTCGGTAGTCCATGTGATGCAATGCAATAATTCATTTGTTGCCTTTCCGGGCGATAAGTTTAATTTTACAAAGTTGGCGGCCATGCCTATGGGAGGTCTTGGGGAGATACCTGATACTGAGGCCAAATCCTGGTTTCCTTTTAAATGGTCACTGGGGTGAATTCCCTATTTCAGTATTTTCATTACATCTGTCATTTATCATTTATTTACGGTGAGCTATGTCCATTTGTTTGACAAAATTAAACAAGACCTTCAAAGATGGAAGGCATTTCCAATATCCTGGCTAGGTCGGATAGCTGTCATTAAAATGAATGTCCTTCCTCATTTCCTGCACCCCATGTGAATGCTTTCTTTGAAATTTCCCAAACAGATGACGCATGTGGGTGGCACGGTGACACAGTGGTTAGCACTGCTGCCTCACAGCGCCAATGACCCAAATTCACTTCCTGGCTCAGGCGACTGACTGCGTGGAGTTTGCACATTTTCGCCGTGCCTGCGTGGGTTTCCTCCCACACTCCAAGGATGTACAGGTCAAGTGAGTTGGCCATGCTAAATTGCCCATAGTGTTGGGTGAAGGGGTAAATGTAGGGGAATGGGTCTAGGTGAATGGCGGGTCGGTGTGGACTTGTTGAGCCAAAGGGCCTGTTTCCACACTGTAAGTAATTTAAGCTAACATGTTTTTTTGTAGGAAAAGAATGACTGGTTTAGCTCTTTTATTTGGCACTAGAAGCGATTCTTTATCGAGCTAACAAAATTGCAACTGTCCCACAGACTGTGGGGAGTTGATTTCCACGACTAAAAGCAATCAATTAAGTTTTTCTTATCCTATTTGAGTGCCTGGGCCGCTGAGGTCTCGGCATCAATATGGCTAGACATTGAGGTCTTACAGACAAAGTGAACCCTTATTAGTCTGTTGTTATTAGATAAAATGACAACCTTTCTGGAGTATTGTCATAAACTAATGATGATCAATACTGTTTAAGAATGAAGGACAATGCGTCAGATTGAGGGCAACACAGCCATTACCATGTTTCTTACCCCATAATTGGTATACCGCATTGTCAACTGGAGATAATGGATTCCAGGTTTAAACTGTGGGCAGGCAGGGAGGTACCTTGCTTGGGTGATTTAGAATTAGTAGAATCCCTACAGTGTGGATACAGGTCCTTGGGCCAAGCAAGTCCACTTTGACCCTCTGAAGAGAAACCCACCCAGACCCATTCCCCTACCATGTAATATTTACCCTGATTAATGCCCCAACTTAGAAATCCTGGAACATTCTGAGCAATTGAGCAATGGCCAATTAATCTAACCTGCGCATCTTCGTGACTGTGGGAGGAAACCTACGCAGACACAGTTGACAATATACTAACTCCACACAGCCAGTCACACAAGGCTGGAACCAAACCCTGGTGGTGTGAGTCAGCAGTGCAAACCACTGAGCCACCACGTGCTACTTGAGGGAGAAACAATGATTGTGGTTCTGTTCGCCGAGCTGGAAGTTTTTGCTGCAAACGTTTCGTTCCCTGGCTAGGGAACATCATCAGTGCAGCAAAAACTTCCAGCTCGGCGAACAGAACCACAACAACGGACACCCGAGCTACAAATCTTCAACCAGACTTTAGAAACAATGATATCATTTGATCAAATAACTAGGGAGTATGGACTTGCCCGTGGAGACTTCTACTGTTTTTTTCAGATTAGAGATTTAATTAAAAAATTACTTTCAACAGACTCTTACAGATCTGCTAGAGAGAAGCGGGTATTTATTGTTAAGAATACCCTCTCTGTCAGCACCCTTTATCATTAGTTGGAGAGTGTCCCCTCAGACAAGACTGTGCAGCTTCATGACATCTGTGCGAGAGAGATGGGGGTTTAGATCTCTTCAGAGACATGGGAGGATATTTGTGAAAATGCTCAAAGGATTTTGATCTGTAATAGGACACATTCCAGGCAGTTGAAAATTCTTCATAGGGTCTATCTGACGCCAGATTTTCTCTCAAAATTCAAAGTAGGATTATCTTCAGCATGTCCTAAATGCAGAATGGCTACAGGCACTCTTACTTATTGCATGTGGCCCTGCTGCAGGCTTCATATATATAGAAGCATTGTGTTCAGTGTGGTAGAGTGGGTCTTGGGGACCGAATTGGTGATGGACCCGGTCTCTTTTCCTGGGCCTGCCCAGAGTATCTTACGCAGATGCACATTGAAAAAATATATCTATACCCTTACTTTCTGTGCTAGGAAAAATATTCTGTTGTGTTGATTGTCTGAAAACTCCCCGGGGCTGTTGGGTCTTTGTAAGCTCATCGTGGAGAATATCAGTTTGGACTTTCTGACCAGAATGGTGCACCAAAAACAGAGATTATTATAATTCGTAGAGTCATTGAGGCATAGAGATGTAAAGCATGGAAACAGACCCTTCGGTCAAACCCATCCATGCCGATCACATATCCCAAACCAATCTAGTCCCACCTGCCAGCACCCGGCCCATATCCCTCCAAACCCTTCCTATTCATTTACCCATCCAAATTTCTCTTAAATGTTGCACTTGCATCAGCCTCCCCCACTACACCTGGCAGCTCATTTCATACACGCACCACCCTCTGGGTGAAATAGTTGTCCCATAGGTCTCTTTTATATCTTTCTCCTCTCACCCTAAAACTATGCCCTCTAGTTCTGGACTTCCCGACCCCAGGGAAAAGACTTTACGTATTTACCCTATCCATGCCACTCATAATTTTGCAAACCTCTATAGTGTCACCACTCTGACTGGGACGATCCATGGAAAACAGCCCCAGCCTGTTCAGCCTCTCCCTGTAGCTCAAATCCTCCAACCCTGGCAACATTCTTGTAAGTCTTTGCCGAACCCTTTCAAGTTTCCGATAAGAAGGAGACCAGAATTGCATGCAATATTCCAACAGTAGCCTCACCAATGTCCTGTACAGCCGCAACATGACCTCCCAATTCCTGTACTCTATACTCTGACCAATAAAGGAAAGCATACCAAACGCTTTCTTCACTATCCGATCTACCTGCAACTCCACTTTCAAGGAGCTATGAACCTGCACTCCAAGGTCTCTTTGTTCAGCAACAATCCCTGGGACCTTACCATTAAGTGCATAAGTCCTGATGAAATTCCAAAAGTGCAGCACCTCATATTTATCTTAATTAAACTCCATCTGCCATTTCTCAGCCCATTTGACCATTTGGTCAAGATCCCATTGTAATCTGAGGTGACCCTCTTCGCTGCCACTACACCTCCAATTTTGGTGTCATCTTCAAACTTACGAACCGTACCTCTTATGCTTGCATCTAAATCATTTATGTCAATGACAAAAGTAGTGAACCAGCACCGATCCTTCTGGCACTGCACTGGTCACTGGCCTCCGTTCTGAAAAACAACCGTCCATCACCACCCTCTGTCTTCTACCTTTGAGCCAGTTCTGTATCCAAATGGCTAGTTCTCCCTGTATTCCATGACATCTGACCTTGCTAATCAGTCTCCCATGGGGAACCTTATCACAACCCTTACTGAAGTCCAGATAGATCACATCTACCCCTCTGCCCTCATCAGTCCTCTTTGTTACTTCCTCAAAAAACACAATCAAATTTGTGAGACATGATTTCTCACGCACAAAGACATGTTGACTATCCCTAATAATTCCTTGCCTTTCCAAATACATGTGCATCCTGTCCCTCAGGATTCCCTCCATCAACTTGCACACCACCAACATCAGGCTCACTGATCTATAGTTCCCTGGCTTGTCCTAACCGCCCTTCTTAAACAGTGGCACCACGTTAGCCAACGTCCAGTCTTCCGACACCTCACCTGTGACTATCCATATTACAAATATATCAGCAAGAGGCCCAGCAATCACGTCTCTAGCTTCCCACAGAGTTCTAGGGTACACCTGATCAGGTCCTGGGGACCCGTTTCAAGACATCCAACACTTTCTCCTCTGTAATATGAACAATTTGCAAGGTGTCATCATCTACTTCCCTACATTTTACGACTTCCATATCCTTTTCCACAGTAAATACTGATGCAAAATACTCGTTTAATATCTCCCCCATACTTCCTGTGCGAGGAAGAATATTCGGTTGTGTTGGATGTCTGAAAACCCCCAGGGTCTGTTGGGTCGTTGTAAGCTCGTCATGGAGAATATCCCTTTGGACTCTCTCACCAGTGTGGTGCACCGAAAAGCAGATTTATATAAGATATGACAACCCTTTTTGGATTACCGCGATACAGGCTTATCTACCACTGTAATAAGAGCATTTATATAGCCATGACGATATTGTCTATTGAATCAAATATGAAGGATTATGAACATATGAATGTTTAATGCTCTCGAAGAATGAGAGCGATCATTGTGTTATGCTGAGCCGAATTATTTATTGTTTATTTTGTTTTTCTTCTGTCCGTTTATAGACTTTAACTTGTTTTTGGATCTACATGCACAAGGGTGTAATTTTGTTCAGTTATTTGAGTTGCTTTGTTATTGGTTTAATATAATAATAAAAATCTCTTCTTTAATAAAACTTTTTGTTAATAAAATTAAAATGCTAACATTGATAGAATAGAGTCCCCTAGAACTTTTATTAGACAGACCACTCACCAGATGGGTGATGGGGTGAGGTTGAGAAAGCATCCCCTTCATGGTAACCTCTGTCAGTGTGGGGAATTAAACCTGCGCTGGTGTCCTCCCTCTGCATCACAAACCAACCATCCAGCCAACTGAGTGGGAGACTGTGTAACTGTTACACGTAGAATCAATCACAGTCAAAGGGCAAGAGAAACATTCATGACAAGATAAAATGTATATTTGATGTAACGGTCATGATAACGGCTGAGGATCAAAACGTTCTCTGCTAGAAATTGTACTTTACATTGAGACAAGTGTTTGGAAGCTGTCTTTGGCTGAATACAATAAGGTGAGACAAGTGAAATAACCAGAATGACTAATTTTGATTGGACATCGATAACCATAAAATGAGTGCATGTTTTTGATTGGTCTGTGGCAAGCATGCTGACTGCTGCATGATTTTATAATGTATATGAAATATATTGTTCGGAGATTCCGTCCCCATGCGAAATGCCTTCTGAATGCATGCTGGAAGAAACCCGGGGTAAAATAAAACTTCTGAGAATCGTCTGCTCGGTAACAGGAAGCTGGCGGTTGAATGAATGAAAGCTCCAGTGACATGGAGCTGAGAAAGCCATCAGATCACCACTGAACGTAATGAATGTTGGTGCATATTTGAAGCACTGAATGGCCTCATGATGGATTTTAATTGTGTGTGATTTGAAAAACGTACATCTCTACTCCACCCTCTTATGTGTTACACACTGGGGCACAGCCATTTTTCTGAAACTGGGAATAAGTTGGAACATTATCTGGAACATTCCATAATTGGCTTTCTCCAGCATATTCTATAACTGTGTGGGGGGCATTAGAAATGCAAGAGAGAAAGAGAGGGAAGATGATGCATGCAGTAGTGAGAGTGGTGGAGCATGAGCCTTGTTCGTGGGTCGGTGCTATAACAGATAGACAGTGAGTGTGAAGGAGCAGAGAGAATACAATGACCCTTATCCTGACGGAGCCGGGAAGGTTATTGCTGCTTATCCTGTATTGCTGGACATTTCTTCAGACCGCAGATACTGCGCTAAGCTGGGTGGGGAGCTCAGACCATGCTCAGTGGGTCTGGTGGTGTGGCTCCCTCTGGGAAGAGAATGGTCCCCCTCTGTACTAGCCCATCCACCAGGACCTTCGGGCTGCTGTCGACAAACCGTGGTGTAATTTCCCCTTAGCTGCCATGCCCGGGGTAAACTGTGCAGGGCAGCTCCAAACTGAGAAAGGTCAAACGTGTGACAATTGGCCTTTTAGAGATGACATCATTGCCAGGAATCACAGAATATCCAGGGGCATCCAGGCGACTGTGAGTCCCTCCAGTCATGATGGGTGGGAGAACCGGGCTGGCATTGTATGAGAGGGACACTATGGAGTGGGGTGGGTAGTTAATGAGATGAATTTGGTAAGATGGCACCAGGAAACTAGCTCGACCTCGTGCATACAACCCCTCTGTCACACTCAATGAAATTGACACTGAGACAGTTTTTTTGTTAGATTCAGCCCAGTGAGGCGATGACTCTGCTGTCCTCACTCCCAGTTACAAAGCTGCAGAACAAATGTTCATCCAAAACTCTCCGTCACCTGAACTCACAGCAATATCCCTTCACTCATAATTCTTCATAATACTGACCCGTGTTGCATGATACTATCGAAATGGCTTCATTTCAGCATTCTGACACCTGTGAACATATCCTTCCATGACATATTTTCTCAGTCTTCCCCATTCTGCCTCCACTCCAAAATACACTCACTTACAGTCATACTGCACGAGAATGCCAGTATGGCTGACAATTTAGCCCAGCTGGTCCATGCCAACCAAAGTCTCCATCCACATTCACCCCATTTCCATGCCCCTGCTCTGTATCCACACTCACCCCATTTCCCTCCCCTTGCTCTGAATCCACGCTCACCCCATTTACCTACCCTTGCTCTGTATCCACACTCACCCCATTTCCCTGCCCTTGCTCTGTATCCACACTCACCCCATTTCCCTGCCCTTGCTCTGTATCCACACTCATCCCATTTCCCTGCCCTTGCTCTGTATCCACACTCACCCCATTTCCCGGCCCTTTTTCTGCATCCATCTAATCCTTTCCTATTTGTGTATTTGTCCAAATACCTTTCCAGTGTTGTTATTGTGCCCACCTCAACTGCTTTACTTTGCAGCACTTCTTGACTAAGGGCATATTTTTACGGCCCAGTCTTCTGGGTCCTTGGCCCCTGAACAGTCTTCTCTCGCCTCTTGCATATGTCTGGTCAGGACCAAGAGATTTATCTGACTTTAAGCATTCTAATATGTCCATTAGTACCATTAATGACATGGACTGTAACGATATATGACAATTAACATCCCAAAGGTCACAGGTCTTCATGTCTTTCTTCATATAAACACAGAGGGGGAATTGAGGAACTCAACCATCTCTTGAGGTTTTACACATGCATGCCCATTTTGGATTCTAAGACGTCCTATTCTCTCTCTGGTTGTTCTTTTTCTTTACTATACTGAATTTGGATTCACACCAATCTGCTCAGCCCAGGCTATCTCAATCCCCCTTTCCACATTGCTGATTTCTTTCTTCAGTAAACTCCTGTATCCCCTGTGTACCTCCAGAGATTCCCCTTGTCCCAGTTGCCTGTACCAGAGCCACGCCTTCTTTTTTTGCTGGTCAGAGACTCAATATCTCTTGTCATCCAGGATTCTCTCTTCCAGCCTCACTGTCCCTTCACCCTCACAGGAACATGTAGACAACGAACTCGAATTGTCTCATTTTTGAAGCCCGCCCCGTTGCCCAGGATCATTTTACCAGGAAACAAATTACTCCAATCATCCCTTGCAACCCCCTGTCTAATTCCAACAACATACGCCTTGCCCCAACTTAGAACTTGAATCCGTGGAATAATTTTGTCCCAACCATAACTATTTTAAAATTAATACCGTCCTAGTCACTTTTCCCAAAATTCTCCCCCACTTTACCTCCGTCACCTATCCTACCCCTATTTCCCAACAGTAGGTTTAGATTGTCCCTTCCCCAGTAGGACCCTCTATATATTGCTTAAAGTTCAGGAAACTATGCTGAACACACTTAACAAATTACGTTCTATCTAAGTTCTTAACCATCTGGAAGTCCCAGTCTATGTTAGAAAAATTAAAATCAACTATTATGACAACTTTATTGCTCCTGCAAGTCCAGCCAGTCTCCCTGCATGTTTGTTCCTCTAATTCCCATTGATTATTTAGAGGCTTATAAGGTAACCACTATAACATCACCATCCTGCTCTTACTTCTTTGCCCAGTTCACAAAACATCATTGGATATTATTTCAGTTATTTCATCATTAAATACTAGAGTGATATGCACCTTTATCAGAACTATTGGTGTTTAAATTGTTTCCATTTACATCTCTTCCTCGCAGTGATTTTCACAGTCGCAGCACCCCTTGTTAAGGTACAGTGGAAATATGGAGCTGTAAATGGTTGGGAACTGCACATCCTGTCACTTCCATCATTGGTTACATTTTCCCCCACACTGGGCAGTGATCTAACGTAGTGTTACTGAACAACGTAACAGCCTGGGGGTATATATGAATGAACCAGTGCGGACTGCACAACTCCACGCACTGAACATTTGACCCATGATTATAGATCAAGTATTGGTGTGGGCTGCACAGAGTTTCACTCTGGACATTGCTGGGTTGCATACAGCAGTACACTAGACGGACCTATACAGTGCTCCATCCTGAATATGTAATGTGAGTTGGATTGCGAATGTGAAAGTATGAAACATCTGACAATACCTTTATTTTGTGTTTTCATTCTTGTGATTGGACTCTTCAAATCATGACTCATCCTGTTAGACCCATCCTTCTGGATGAGTGATGGTGAGTGTTGTTACAGCATCTGAGTCTACAAAATGACCAACAAATGGAGCAGAGACTGCAGAGAGGGGAGTATCAGTAAAATGGAATAAGGGAATCACCATCAGATCAGACGTGGTCTTTGTGAATGGTGGGGCAGGATTGAATGGACCACCAATGCAACTTATTCACATGTTTCTGTTTGTTCCAAGCAGCGTGGGGTGGGGAGTGAGTCAACTCCTGCTGTTCTTGCATAACAGTATGCTGGGGCCTCACTAATCTCCAGATTTCACTGTGCCCCAGTTTCGAGCTCTGAGTGACTCCCTCCTGTCCCTGTGTCCCAGCCTCAAGCAGTTGAATGACTGCCTCCTGTTTCTGAGTCCCAGTCTCGAGCTCTGAGTGACTCCCTCCTTTCCCTGTGCCCCAGTCTCAAGCAGGTGAATGACTGCATCTTGTTCCTGTGTCCCAGTCTCGAACTGTTGAGTGTCTGCCTCCTGATCCAAGGTTTGTGATAGTAGATGACCCCTCCTGCTACTGAGTAACAGGCTCCAATAGCTCTGTGCTCACCTGCTGCTCCAGGGTGTTGCATTGGAGTTGAGGGTCTTAATGGACTCTTCACATTCCTTACAAAGACTAAAAGCCTTTCTCCTGTTTCTGTAAAACATCTTCAAAATCTGAATGATGTATTTTTGTATTTTACTCTCAGTAATTGAGCAAACAAGCTGACAGAATTCAGAAGCTGAATAGACTCCTCCTGGTGTTATACACTCAAGAGACAATAGAGTAGGGCGACACGGTGGCACAGTGGTTAGCACTGCTGCCTCACAGCGCCAGGGACCTGGGTTCAATTCCCGCCTCAGGCGACTGTGTGGAGTTTGCATGTTCTCCCCGTGTCTGCGTGGGTTTCCTCCGGGTGCTCCGGTTTCCTCCCACAGTCCAAAGATGTGCGGGTCAGGTGAATTGACCATGCTAAATTGCCCGTAATGTTAGGTAAGGGATATGGGTGGGTTGCGCTTCGGCGGGTCGGTGTGGACTTGTTGGGCCGAAGGGCCTGTTTCCACACTGTAAGTAATCTAAAAAAGTCTCAGAGATGGACAGCATGGAAAAAAAACCTTTTGGTCTGATCATCCATATCAACCAAATATCTTAAATAAATCTCGTCCCCCTTGCCAGCACTTGGCCCATCTCCCTCTACACACTTCCCATGCATATATGCATCCAAATGCTTTAGATGGTGTAACTATACCAGCCTCCACCACCTCTTTTGGCTGATCGATCCATACACACAGCAGTCTCTGTGTGAAAATGTTGTCCCTCATCTCCCTTTTTAAATCTTTCCTTTCTCACCTTAAATCGTTGTCTTCTAATTTTGGACTCACCAATCCTGGGTAAAAGACGTTGACTGTTTACCTTATCTATGCCCCTCATGATTTTATAAATCTCTTTAACGTCACCCCTCAGCCTCAACACTTGAAAATAGTCCCAGCCTATTCAAACTCTCCCGTTAACTCTCACCATCCAACCCCTGCAACATTCTTTTAAATCTCTTCTGTACCCTTTCAAGTTTGACAACATCTTTCCGACAGCAGGGAGGCCATAATTAAAGGCAGTATTACAAAAGTGGCCAAAACAAAGTCTTGGAATGGGGCAACATGTCTTGAAAATGTTTAGAGTCAAAGCACGCACCAGCAAAGGAAAGATCACGAATTGCCTTCTTCACTACACTATCTACCTGCGACGGCACTTTCAAGGAACGGAGAACCTGCACCACAAGGTGACACAGTAGCTCAGTGGCTAGCATTGCTACCTCAAAGCACAGTGATCTGGGTTTAACTCCATCCTTGAATGACTGCCTGTGTGGAGTTTGCACATTCTCCCCGTGTCTGCATGAGTTTCCTCCGGATGCCATGTTTTCCTCTGACAGTATAAAGATATACAGATAAGAGTAGATTGGCTATGCTAAATTGCGTAAAGTACCCAGGGATGTGTAGGCGAGGTGGATTAGCCATGGGAAATGCAGGCTCGGAGGTTTAGGGTAGGGGTTTGTCCAGTGGGATACTGTTTAGAGGTTCGGTGTGGCCTCGATGGGCCAAATAGGCTGTTTCCTCACTGTAGGGATTCGATAATTTCGATGGAGTTCTCCTTGATTGGCAGATTTCGACAGGACCCTGCCTACATGACTTGCCCTGATTTGTCTTGCCAAAATGCAACATCTTACATTTATCTAAAATAAACTCCATCTGCCACTCCTCGGTTCACCTCAACAAAGTCCCATTATAGTCTGAGAAATTATTCTCCACTGACGACTACACCACCAAATTTGGTATTATCTACAAACTTACTGATCATACTTCATGTACACAAATGCAAATGATTTGCATAAGTGACAAAAGGCAATGTACCCCCTATTGATCTTTGCGGCACGCCACTGGTCACAGGTCTCCATGTTTAATGACTAGTGTCCAGGAAGCTTTTCGAACTCAGTATAAAGATTGTCCAACCAGAGGGGAGGCATATTGGATTTGGTACACGGTAATGAACCGGGACAAGTGATGGGCTTGTTAATGGGTGAACATTTTGGTGATGGTGACCACAATTCTGTGACTTTCACCTTGGTTATGGAGAGAGATAGGTGCGCACACAGGGTAGATTTTACAATTGGGGGAAGGGAAATTACGATGCTGAAAGACAGGATTTGAGGAGCATAAGTTGGGAGCATAGGCTGTCAGGGAAGGTTGTGGTGGAAATGTGGAACTTTTTCAAGGAACAGATACGACGTGTCCTTGATATGTATGTACCTATCAGGCAGGAAAGAAATGGTCGTGTGAGGGAGCCTTGGTTGACGAGGGAGGTTGAATGTCTAGTAAAGAGGAAGAAGGAGGCTTACATAAGGTTGAGGAAACAAGGTTCAGACAGAGCAGTGGAGGTATACAGGATAGCCAGAAGGGACCTGAAGAAAGGGATTAGGAGAGCTAAGAGAGGGCATGAAAAATCCTTGGCGGATAGGATCAAGGATAACCCCAAGGCATTTTATGCATATGTGAGAAACATGAGAATGACGAGAACGAGGGTAGGTCCGATCAAGGACAGTAGTGGGAGATTGTGTATTGAGTCGGAAGAGATAGGAGAGGTGTTGAATGAGTATTTTTCTTCAGTAGTTACGAACGAGAGGGACCGTTTTGTTGAAGAGGAGAGTGTGAAACGGACTGGTAAGCTAGAAGAGATACTTGTTAGGAAGGAAGATGTGTTGGACATTTTGAACAACTTGAGGATAGACAAGTCCCCCGGGCCTGACGGGATATATCCTAGGATTATGTGGGAAGCAAGAGAGGAAATTGCAGTACCGTTGGCAATGATCTTTTCGTCTTCACTGTCAACGGGGGTGGTACCAGGGGACTGGAGAGTAGCGAATGTTGTGCCCCGTTCAAAAAAGTGAATAGGGATAACCCCGGGAATTACAGGCCAGTTAGTCTTACTTCTGTGGTAGGCAAGGTAATGGAAAGGGTACTGAGGGATAGGATTTATGAGTATCTGGAAAGACAATGCTTGATTAGGGACAGCCAGCACGGATTTGTGAAGGGTAGGTCTTGCCTTACAAGTCTTATTGAATTCTTTGAGGAGGTGACCAAGCATGTGGATGAGGGTAGAGCAGTGGATGTTGTGTACATGGATTTTAGTAAGGCATTTGATAAGGTTCCCCATGGTAGGCTTATGCGGAAAGTCAGGAGGCATGGGATAGAGGGAAATTTGGCCAATTGGATAGAAAACTGGCTAACCGGTCGAAGTCAGAGAGTGGTGGTAGATGGTAAATATTCAGCCTGGAGCCCAGTTACAAGTGGAGCTCCGCAGGGATCAGTTCTGGGTCCTCTGCTGTTTGTAATTTTAAACAATGACTTGGATGAGGGAGTCGAAGAGTGGGTCGGTAAATTTGCAGATGATAAGAAGATTGGTGGAGTTGTGGACAGTGAGGAGGGCTGTTGTCGGCTGCAAAGGGACTTAGATATGATGCAGAGCTGGGCTGAGGAGTGGCAGATGGAGTTCAACCCTGCCAAGTGTGAGGTTGTCCATTTTGGAAGAACAAATAAGAATGCGGAATATAGCGTTAACGGTAGGGTTCTTAGTCAGGTGGAGGAACAGACGGATCTTGGGGTCTATGTACATAGATCTTTGAAAGTTGCCACTCAGGTGGATAGAGCTTGTAAGAAGTCCTATGGTGTATTAGCGTTCATTAGCAGAAGGATTGAATTCAAGAGTCGTGAAGTGATGTTGCAGCTGTACAGGACTTTGGTTAGGCCACATTTGGAGTACTGTGTGCAGTTCTGGTTGCCTCACTTTAGGAAAGATGTGGAACCTTTGGAGAAGGTGCAGAGAAGACTTAACAGGATGTTGCCTGGAATAGAGAAAAGGTCGTACGAGGATAGGTTGAGAGTTCTCGGCCTTTTCTCGTTGGAACGGCGATGGATGAGAAGTGACTTGATAGAGGTTTATAAGATGATCAGAGGAATAGATAGAGTAGACAGTCAGAAACCTTTTCCCCGGGTAGAACAGAGTGTTACAAGGGGACATAAATTTAAGGTGAAGGGTGGAAGGTATAGGGGAGATGTCAGGGGTGGGTTCTTTACCCAGAGAGTGGTGGGGGCATGGAATGAGCTGCCCGTGGGAGTGGTAGAGTCAGAATCATTCGCGACCTTTAAGCGGCAATTGGATAGGTACATGGATGGGTGCTTAATCTAGGATAGATGTTCGGCACAACATCGTGGGCCGAAAGGCCTGTTCTGTGCTGTATTATTCTATGTTCTTTGATCTAGATGTCCACTGTCACGCCCTGTCTCCGATATTCAGAAAATGTTGGATCTAAATGGTGAGCTCTTCCTGGATCCCAGGCAGTCTGACCTTGCTAACCAATCTACCATGTAGAACATTTTGGTTTTCTTACTGAATTCCATGAAGACAACATCCACTCTCCTGCCTTCATCGACCATCTTAATCACTTCCTCAAAAAATTCCACCGAGTCATTGAGACGTGATCTCCAATGTACAAAACCCTCTTCAGTCCTTGTCCTTCCAAATGCATAGCGATCCTTTTCCTCGAAATCCCCTCCAACAATTTAGTCACCATTAACGTTAGGCTCATCAATCTATAGTTACCTGTTTTTTCCTTACTTTCTTAAATAATGACACTATGTTAGCAGCCCTCCAGGCTTTTGACACCTCACCTTTTGAAATCAATGTCACAAATATATCAGCAAAATGCTGAGCAATCGATGTCCTAACTTCCCACAAATATCTGGGATACAACTGCTCAGGTTTCAGGGATTTGTTCACCTTTAAAATGTCCAACACGTCCTTGTAATATAGACTCTTTTCAACTTATCATTACATATTTCTTCATTCTCTCACTCTTGTAACATTCTCCACATTAAACTCTGAGGAGAAATACTCGTTTAGTATCCCTCCAACCTATGTATATGTGGTTCCACACATAGGTAGCCTTACTGACCTTTAACGTGCCCTATTCTCTCCCTAGTTAGTCTTTTCCCATAAAAGGATTTGTAGAATTTCCTCAATGCCTCATTAACCCTATTTCTAAAGCCATCACTTGTCCACATTTTTCAGGCCTGATTTCCCCATTGACGATACATTTTCTGCCCTTATACACCTCTCAGGATTCACTTGATCTCAGCTCTGTTTACCTGACATATGCCTCCTTCCTTACCTTGACCAGAGCATCAATATATCTCGCCATCCAGCACTCCCTGCACCCACCAGCTTTGCCCCTCTCACTAATGGGAACACGTTGGCTCTGGACTCTCTGAAACAAAGTTTTGATGGCCTTGCATTTTCCAACCATCCCTTTACCTGTGAATAGGGTATTCCAATTAGCCTTTCACAGGGCTCACCTAACACTTTCAAAATTGGCCTTGTTCCAAGTTCGAACTTGAATGTTTACATCAGGTCTTTCCTATTCCAAAACTAATTTAAAACTAATGTTTATGTGTATCAGACTGGAAAGTTAAATAAACACTTCCTTCCCCTCTGAACAGGCTCGAGAGGCTCCTCTTGGCCCTCTGTAATAGACTGGAAAGGCTGAATGGCCTCCTCCTGTCCTTGTGTAACAGACCTGAGACATTAAATGACACAGCAACCCGTGGATTACGAGCAGCCGGTAAACTGTATCAGATGTAGGTCCATCCCTTCTCAGTTACAGAAACACAAACAACACAATGTACTCCAGGTGCCCTCTCAGTAACACCTCATACAGGTGCAGTGACACATGTCTTCGTTCTGAATGATTCTGTTGGCAAAATGTGCCAATATTCCAGAATTCCACCTTTTCAAGTAGCAACAGGCTAATATGGGCTGAATGGCCTTCTCTTATCCCTCTGTAAGAGGCCCATTGGGACAGAATTGCTTTGGCCTGTCAATGAGCAGCAGTCTCAGTGCTCTGTCTCACGGTTATGAAAGGATTTGATAACGGCATTAAAACCAGAAGTAGCCTCACACTGGTCAATAAGTACCGCACTTTGTGTTGTGGTATCCAGAAAACTAACCACCCGAGTTTTTTTTATGCAACCGATCTGTTATTTTATAATTGCCTCCTTTCATAAACAGAGTGGAACATATATAGACCCCTGCAGTGCCCTGTTAATACTCTCATATACAAGTTAAAAAAAAGATTTAAAAGGTTTAAAGATTTTTGGTAAATCCCTCAGCAACCTTCATCCATTCCATCCAATCCCAGTAAATGTTCTGTTTTATAGTGATATGAAAAGTGATGTGTGGAACTGGTTAACTGATGTTTGTTTAGTCATGAATTGGAGATGCCAGTGTTGGACTGGGGTGTACAAAGTTAAAAATCACACAGCACCAGGTTATAGTCCAATAGGTTTAAGTGGAAGCACATTAGCTTTCGGAGCGACGCTCCTTCATCAGGTGATAGTGGAGGACACACTTCTAAGGCACAGAATTTATAGCAAAAATTTACAGTGTGATGTAACTGAAATTATACATTGGAAAATACCTTGATTGTCTGTTGAGTCTTTCATCTGTTTGAATACCATGATAGTTTCATTTCTTTCATGTGTAAATCACAAAACATTTTTCTTTTAAAGTTGCATTCTCAGCTTAGCTGTAACAATGAGTGGTAGCTAGACAATATGTTGAAGGTGTTCGCCCCCTGTGTTCTCTGTCTATACCATGATGTTTAGATTGATTCTAATCTGAAAAATTAGATAATAGAGTTTTACATGAATTCATGCAGTTTTTGAGCAAAGTACAATGTAACTCTGCAAGTACAAATTCACCCCACAAAATATATGTGTGCATTGGGTCTTCGTCTGTTTGTGTGTGTGTGTGTGTGTGTTTGTCTGGTTTAGGTTGTGAGTGTGAAGGGAGTGTATATGTGCGTGAGTGATGTAGAGATTCTTAGGTCTGTGAGGGGGTGCATGTGTGAATGTGGGAGTGTGTGTGCGTGGCTGGGGTGGGGGGTGGGTTGAGTATCAGTGAGAGAGAGAGTGTATATGTGTGTGCATGAGTGCAGAGTGGTCTAAATCGCTGATCGGATGCCTGCCTGAGTGTGGGTGTCTGTAAGAGTGTGTGTGAGTGTCTGTGTGCGTGTCTGTGTACATGTGTGTCCATATGCATGTGTGTGTATAGGAATGCCTGTGTGTGTGTGTGTGTGTGTGTGTGTGTGTGTGTGTGTGTATATATATATATACAGTGCAATGGTGGTCACCTGTAATGTACGTGAACCCAATGTCCCGGATGAGGCCCTCCCTTTTGGTACCGAAATTAGTTATCAGCCTCTGCTCGGCCCCTGTTCGCTGCTGCCTGTCCCAAAGTCCACCTTGAAGGATGGTCACCAGAAGGTCCGAGGTTTAATGTCCTGGACCACTGAAGTGTTCCCCAACTGGAAGGGAACACTCCTGTCTGTTGATTGTTGTGCGGTGCCCCATTCATCCGTTGTCATAGCCTTTGCTCAGTTTCCCAGTGTTTGTTCAGTGACTGTGATTAATGCCAATCTCCATGGATTCTAATTATCCCCGTGGAGGGATTCCATCTTTTAATGATAAATGGGCGCCGTTCAATGTGTTATCCCATAACATGAGCGGGAGCATCATCGACAGCACTGACAGGGATCGGCAGATTTAGAGAGAGGGCGCGGAGAGATCCAAATCTGAGAACATTAGATTGGAATGTTCCAAAAATGTATCCGAATCTGGGAACATTAGACTGGCACATTCCAAAAATAGACAGGCGTTTATCCAATTATGTTTGGTCTCTTTCTGTATTTTATTGGTGGTCATCGCGGATTTATTATGCTCTTCTCATTATTCAATATTTTTATTATCCTTTCCTAGCTATCGTTGGTGTTCCTGGTAAGTGTCACTGTTCAGATTTGTTTTTCTATAAACTGGTTATGACTGTATTACTGTTCCTTCATATAGTCTACACTTCTTGTCACTATTACTGTTCCTGTTGAAACTCTCAATCCAGATATTCACTCTACAGACCACTACTAACTACATGAAGGAATGTGTTCAATTACTGTCTCCTTCTCTGCTCTGGCAGTGTTACTCATGGGTCTCTATGTTGACCTACTCAGTTTCAGCAGAGAACTACAATGTATTGTATCATTGCCTTTGTTATTTAAATATTAACAGTATGGAGGTCACTCTCTACTGTTCTGGTTACAAACTCCACTTCCATCCCATCCCTGGCTAATAACTGTGGCTGCAGCAAACAAGTCACAACTGTGGGAGATCCTTTTGACCATGAGCTGATTCCTGACACCATACCCTGACCATTTCAAACTTGAAAAACTCACCACCCCAGAATATATCTCACTGGTGTATTCCATCTGCTGTTTGAACCTTGAGCTATGAAATACCGTCTTAATGAAGTTAATAATCTGCTGCTGACGCTCCCGGCTTCAAACCTGTTGAAGCAAATCTGATTCGAACTCACACCAAACTTCCATCCATCTGTCATTCATGTGCACGCCGATGTATATTGCTATTGTGTCTGGCGATGACTTTATTTTAACATTCTCAAACACTTCATCTCATCTGTCCATGAAACTTCTCTCATTCTCTCTCTGTTGATTAACAAAAAGCCTGCCAGTAGTTCGTATTTAAAATAATTTCCTCCATGTGCGTTCCTTCTCAAACAATGAGTTTCACATTCAACCACGCCAATCGCACACACACACACTGTCCCTCAGTTTCTGATGAACACATACACGCAGCAAACCTTCCCATTGTAGGCAGTAATCTGGTGCGAGTATAGTTAGCATATGATCGTAAAGTTTGCAATACTCTCCATGCTGTGCAGATAGTGCAGTTTACTGAGCAACACACTAGCATGGTCTGCACAGCCCTCCATACGGGGCTGTCATCTTGTCCCAGTTTATGTTGCTTGTGGTGTTCTGTGAAGCAGATTCAGAATTTGTTGTAACAAACTATTTCCGCTGATCTGACAATGCCTTTATTCAATGTTCTCATTCTTGTAATTTTGCTTTCGAAGATCTCACTGCTCGAGTTAGTCCCACGGCCATGTCTTTTTCCCCATATTTTCACAACATCTTTTCAATTAATTAACTGTCTGTTTCTGTCTTTAATGTGAGTCTCTCTGTCCCTCTGTATCTTTCCCTGGCCTCGGGTTTTGGCTCTGTAGTATATCGATTGCTGGCATTGTGTCGCTCAGAAACAGTGAAATGGTGTGTGTCAGGCTGTTGTTCACTTCCCAGTGTGTCCCATGTGATGGTCCATGGACAGGTGTGTTTCCGAAGTTATGAGACACATCCTTGTAACTTGGTCTGTGCCTGTGTTTGTCCCTCTCAGGTGATCTTGCTGTCAGTAACACGAGGAAGCCCCTTGAATAAAGGAACAGTCATTTAAATTATGTAGCAATGCTGTCACTTTTTTTAAAGAAAAGGTTATTTTTTCCTTTTTTTAGTAAGAGATCTTAAAGGCCAAAGTAGTAACAATGGCCAGCTGGCACAGACCAGGCTTTATAGTTTTATTTTCCTTGCAGTTGTAACAGTTACCAGGTGCTTGGGTCCCAGAAGGGTTGGAAGTTTTAATAAATTATCCCTAGCTGCTATTCTCTCTGAAACCTCACTTGATACTGTTTCCTCCTGGACTGGAGAACTGTATGCAAGAAATAGTTTTCTTTTCCTTGCAGATGTAACAGTTACCAGGTGCTTGGGTACCAGAAGGGTTGGAAGTTTTCATAAATTATCCCTAGCTGCTATTCTCTCTGAAACCTCACTTATTGCTGTTTCCTCCTGGACTGGAGAACTGTATGCTCATAACTGTATGCTCATAGGGTGTGTTAAGGTGATGTTAGTATATTAGAACAGTTCATTTGTAGCAGGGTCTGTGTCCATCATTCAGTTAAGGTTTCCAATTGCTAAGTTATTTTAAATTCCTCTTCATTTTGTATGGATTTTCATTAAAGTGTTTAAATATAGTGTGTTTTGCATAATGGTGAGTGGTTTGATGAGCGGACTCACATCTGGGACATCCAATTCCCATCTATCTTGTTATGAAGGAAAAGTTGGCATCCAAGCTACCTTCTTAAAATAGTTTGAGACAGTCTGGTTGGTCTATAGCTTGTCTGGTTCTAAATCGGTAATTGGGTTTAGAATACAATCCCTACAGCGTGCAAACAGGTTATTTGACCCAACACATCTACACCCGACCCTCCGAAGAGTAACCTACCCAGGCCCATTCCTCTACCCTATTATGACACATTTACTTCGACTAAGGCACCTAACCCACACATCCCTGAAAACTGTGAACAACTAAGCATGGCCAATTCACCTGACATGCACATCTTTGGGTTGTAGGGGGAAACCAGAGCATCCCGAATTAACTCATGCAGACACTGGACAGTACGCACCAGGAGGCTATTGGATTCAAAGGTCGTGTATGGTAGCTGTCAGTGTCTTTTGTTCAAGATGTTGAATTCGGTTGGTTTAAACAGTGTTTTGTGTATTAAGATTCTTTCAGTCACTAAGAGTTTTCTGTGTGTGGAAGAAGTAAAGTTTTACAAAAGGTAATGAAGGCCAAGCTTTAGGAATTGACAGACAAACTGGAGTTGGGGTTGTGTTTGTCTGTGAGAAAATGAGAGATAATTACAGCTATAGCTCAGCAATTACATTTGGAGGATCTGTCATCTTTGGCTCGAATTCAATTTCAAATGAGGCACTGTGAGCATGAGAAAGAACTGAAACAGTTTGAATTATGATGAAAAGTAGAAATAAAAGAAAAGGACATGAAGAAGAGAAAGAGAAAAAGAGAAGAAAAGCAGAGAGTTTCAACTTCAAAAGTTAGCAATTAGAGAGGAAAGTGGACATGGAAGGCGGTGATGAAGGTAGACTGTAGGCTGGATGAGGAGGTGAGTGAGGATGAGCAACCCTATAGTAGCCAAAGGTCTGATGGGGATCTGTTTAGATACATTCAGGCATTATCTAAATTTGATGAGAAGGACGGGGAAGCCATTTTAATTTCATTTGAGAAAGTGGCTAAACAAATGCAGTGCCAAGTGACCTTGTGGAATTAGTTGATCCAAACAAAGCTGCTGGTATTTGCATCCCTATCGGAGGAGGTATCTGGGGAGTATGAGGAGATGTACAAAGCCATCGGACGTGCATGTGAGCTCGTGCCAGAAGCCAACAGACAGCGTTTCAGGAATCTAAAATAGCGTCCCTGGTTAAACGCATATTGAGTTTGAAAGAATCAAAAAAAATAATTTTGAAAGGTGGGTAAGGGTATTAAAAACTGAGCAAACCAATGACACTCTTAGAGAGATTCTTATTTTGGAGAAGCTCAACAATTCACTTCCTGCAGCCGTGAGAACTCGTGGGGAAGAGCAGAGAGTTACAATGCCAAGGTTAGAAGCTGAAATGGCAGCTGATTATGATTTAGTTCAGAAATCAAAGTTTGGTTTCCATGAGGGATTGAGAAGAATGTGCAAGATCTTCTTAAAACATATCCCTGTGAGAGTAAGGTTTATTGGCATAGGCCAGGAGAAGCCGGGAAAGAGGTTACAGCATTGAGAGGCACAGAAGCATGTAATTCTTTAATGCTGAAATATGAGGAGCTATGTCATTCAGAGGGACTATTGGAGAGATGGGAAGTGCTCCATTCTGTAACGTGTGGTTGAAGCGTCCAGTGGAAACATCAACAGGTTTATTCCACAATGGGGAAGGAGGCCTTGAGCTTGACGTTGGCATTACAACATTTCAACATTTAAATTGTGAATAACATACCTGAGACAATTTTTTTTATCACTGATCGTGACCCCTTAATGTTTTTGGAGAGGTTTGAGGAGAATAATACCAGTCTGTTTCGATTGAGCTTATTATTGCTGCCATTCAATGTGAAATTATACAGTTGACAGGGTGAGGAAACCTACATTTTGACGCACTGTGGAGACTTGGATGAAGAAAGACAAAGGCATTCTGTGGCAGGAGTAAAATGACTGAAATCGAATCTAGTTGTGAACATTTGTATGCTCAGAGTCAACGCAATATATATGCATTTCAGTCTGCTAATAGAGGAAGGTTAGGAGGTCTAAAATTAATCCATTTTGTATATTGATGGATCATTTTATTGATGGTGGAGTTGTGAGTATACTATCACTGTAAAAAGGTGACTTTCTCTTGGGTTATTTTTTTGAAGAGAGGTTTTAAAGGCAGAGTGCGGAACTGCTGTCTGAAAGCAGGTTAAGTAACTAACTGAGAAAGCCTTTAGGTTTCATTAAAACGTTGGTAACAATGGAAGGGCAGTGGCCAGCTCTCCCAGACCTGGTTTCCTCGTTTTGTTTTTAGCTGCAGCATTAAGAAGCTGCTGGGGATCCCAGAAGAGTTGGACGTTTCAATACATGATCCCCAGCTGCTTTTCTCTCTGAGATCTCTGTTGATGTTGTTTCCTCCTGGATTGGAAAATTGCTGTAAGTATCTGAATACATTTGAATATATCTTTGTGCCAAGCGGTGTAAACCAAGATGGTATGGTATCTATTGTTTGTGTAAGTGTTCCAACATATAAGCCATCCCAAATTTTTCTTTTCTTTGAGTGTATTTTAACTAAAGTATTTGAATAGGTTATATTTTGCTGAATGTCGAGTGGTTTGACCAGTCACAATATATCTAGAAAGCACGCTTGACATCTATATTCAAATTAAGGAAAGGTTTGGGTCTAAGCGGCCTTCTTAAAATATTTTGTGGGGATCTGGTCTGGTCCACAACACTTGTAGCCAAGGGTTTTCTGACTGACTCCTGTTATTAAACATTTAGTGGAGTTGCTGGGGATTGTTTGCTGGAAGTTGTGCTGTAAGCTGCCTCAGACATTCAGGGAGACTTGAGGATTTGGTGACTCAACTCTGGATGGAGCATGGGGACTGTATTTACAGCATCTGAGCCTGCAACATAAACAATACATGAAGCAGAGGCTGCAGAGAGGGGAAGCTCTGAAACTGCGGAGTGAGTGTGTGTGGGGAAAAGGATCTGCTGTAACCTTCCCAAGTATTCCAGGAACAACTTCCCAAGCTACACTTAACCCAGGAGCAGATAGTGAGGGGACCCTGTCTGAACAAGGAGCTGGGCACAAAGCGGTGTCATCTCCTTCAACACGTCCTGCCGCATCACACCAGGGGGAGGGTGGTGCTGCCAGTGGCTGTTAGGGTCACTGTTTCATTCACCTTCTATGATCCACAACTTTCCAGGCAGAACTAGGTGACATATCCGTCATTTCCCAATATCTCTACATCAATGTCACCATTCGGTGATGGAGGATGTATATGGTGGATGAGGTAAATACATTGTTTCTCCCACAGCAGGGAGCTGCCGGGTGTATCCAGTGGTATAGTGGGATTCCCGATGGCGTACATGGCATCTGCAGAGTACCCATGTCAATGGGGAGAGTTAGAGGAACTGAAGGAGCTCTCTCTCTCTCTCTATTAATGTTACAGTGTACCCATGCACAGTACATCATGTTGGTGAATACTCACTGTCCTGGCAGCAGTCACGGCCTCCTCATTCAGAGGCAGTCAGCCATTCCCATCGTCATCGGGTCTCCACGTAGAAAGAAAGGAATATATCTTGGATAAAGGCCGTCCCCTTGATGCACGTTTCAAAACACCATCCCCACCACCAATCAACCATATTAAAGGATTCCATGTGTACGGAGAGCAAGAGGGACACTTGGAGCGTCAAGGAGCAGATGATCAGGGATGGAGCAAACCCTCCCATGTCTGAACGGGTCTGAGTGTACCCCCCAGTACACAGTATCATTAAGTCCTGTAATCACTCTCCATTTCAGTAACATATTGCTTTCCATTATTCCTGTAAATGAAATGACAGGTTATATCATGTTAAATTCCACCTGCCAAACTATTATCTATTGCCTTTACCTCTCTGAATCTATTTGCAGACTCCCCACCTTCTCTTGGTAAATTAATCTCTTGCTTACCACAGCGACATCACTAAACTCAGCATCTGTATGTCTGTTCCATCCTCCTGATCATTAATGTAGACTGTAAATAGTTGAGAACCAAGTACTGGTTACTCTGTGATCCTACTGGTTACGTTCTGTCTAATTGATTGAGACTGATTTATCCTGAGTCCCTGCTTCCTGTATGATACCCAGTATTCCCCCATTCCTGTCCAACACAGTCGAAGGGTTGAAAAAGAACAAGGAGCATCTGTGAGGAATCCAACCCCTCGATGAGGCTGATGTCAACACGGCCTCTGTTCCACTTTCCTGCCATCTCTCCATCCTAAAACTCTAGTCTCTTGTTGTAGATTGCGCCTCATGAAAACCAAATCCACTCCATTTCTACACATTCAATTACTTTTAGCATTTTACAGACCTCAATGAGATCTCCTTTCATTCTTATAAACTGGAGAGTATAGGCCTAAACTGCTCAATTTCTCTTCATTTGACAAACACTTCAAATATGGAATCAATCTAATGAAGCTCTTCTGAATTGCCTGGATGTAAATACCACATTCTTCAGGACACCCAAACTGCACTCCAGTTGCAGCCTCACTAATGCCTTGCATAGCTACACCAACACTCCCTACCTTTCTACTCTATCCTTTCATAAATAAACACTGACATTATACTTACACTTCTCATTAGTTGCAGTATCTGCAGGCAGGTTTTCTGTGATATGCAAGCAGACACCCAGATCCCTCTGCACCTAAGCACTTTGAACTTTCTCTCCATTTAGATAATAATTTGTCTTCTATGATACTGGCCAAGTTGAATAGCCCCATATTTATTCACTTTAATTTTCCTTGCCTAATGTTGGCAAATTCACCAAACCTATCCGTATAGTTTTAAATCTCTTGCATCATCATTCCGAAGTAATTTCCCACCAATGTTAGTGTCATCTGAAAATGTGACATTGTATTTTCTATCCCATCAACCGAGTACAGTAATACCATCGATTGCAAATGCTTGAGGCATGAGTCCTGAAATCAATGGCACCCCACAAGCTGCATTTGCCAAAAGAAAATGACACATTTATTCCATCTGACTCCATTTTGTTGGTTAACCAATCCTTCATCCAAGCTAATAAATTACTCCTAAACTCATGTTGTCCGATCTTACCACTTACTCTTTGGAGAAGCGACATATCCGATGACTTCAGGAAGACCAGATATGTTCCATCTCCAGGATTCCCACGACCCACCTTGTTTGTGACATCTTCAAATAACTCAAGCAAACAATTCAGACACGGTTTAGCCTTCGTAAAACCATGTTGACTCTGATGGATTGTGGTTTAACTTTGCAAATGTCCTGAACAATAGACTCTAACAATTTGCCATAAATTATAATAGTTTATTGTCACACTTTAGTACCTAATGTATACCATTATGATAAGTTCTTCATTTTCGAAAACCTTTACATTTTCTTTGAATTCCTGTTTAATGGGCACAAGACTTGAAGAGATGTGCTCCAATTGCTGTGTAAGAGCCATGTGTCACTGAATGGACTCATCATCAAAATCGATGAGCTGATGTCTTTCTGGTGTTCCCATGTTGCCCGTCTCCAAGGTCAGAATGACCTCCTCCTGTTGATGCTTTAGAGGATTGGGAGATTATGGAATCTTCCCGTTGCTGGCTAACATTTTGAGGGGCTGATGGGTCTTCTCATAACAGGTGGAAATACTGAACGGTCTCCTCGTGTATCCCGGAGATGGGAACAAGGGATTAATTGTTCTTCTCTTGTTAACATACTACAACAGACACGTGTCTAAATTACCTCTTCATTTCTCATGAAAGAAGTCTCAGATAGTTTTTATCATTATCCAATTCCCTTGCAATAGACTCGGTGGGTCTGAATGGCCTCGTGTTATCCCAGTGTAACAATCTCCTGTCACTGTGTGACCTCTTCCAGTTCCTATGTTACAGACTTGAGGAGGCTGAATGGACTGATCCTGTTGTTGTTTAACAGGATGCTGGTGCAGCATGGCCTACTCGGGGTCCAGTGTTATAGGCTCGAGGGGCTGATTGGCCTCCTTCTGTAAATGTATATCAGGCTCCAGGGACTGAATGGTCTCGTCCTGTTTTGGTGTAACCTGAATATCCTCCTGTAGTTCCTGTATAACAGGCTGGAGAACTGAATGGATTCCTCCACTATCTGTGTAATTGACTACTGGGTCAACCTGATCATCTTTTCGTTATAATCTAGCACCTTCATTGCAGGAACCAGTTGAGGGAACCATCTCTGAACTGCTTCCAATATAACAACATCCTTTCTTCATAGAAGAGGCTAAACCTGTACACACTACTCCAGATGTGATCTCCCTGTACAGCAGCAGCAACACTTTACCAGCCTGCTGTAATGTTCCCACCCAGGTTAGAGCAGTCTCAGCTCTCTGGGAGAATACAGAGCATTGTTGGAAGATCATTGTCCTTCTCTACTCCATCAGCATAACGGGAGATCTGGAGAAATGAAAGTTTGCGAAGATCATAAATGATGTGGCGAGATGATCACTGCCATTAATCTCCCCAGAGCCCACATCGCTCAGATTCCACAGAATCTAGTAAGGTGGAGCGGAAAAACAGCAAGGAGGAGCAAACATTGATGGGAGTTATATAAGTTAATGATATAGAAGATGGTATCAGCAATAACATTAGCAAATTTGCTGATGATACAAAGCTGGGTGGCAGGGTGAAATGTGATGAGGATGTTAGGAGCTTACAGGGTGACCTGGACAAGTTAGGTGAGTGGGCAGATGCATGGCAGATGCAATTTAATGTGGATAAATGTATAGTTATCCACTTTGGTGGCAAGAAAAGGAAGGCAGATGACTACCTCAATGGAATTAATTTAGGTAAAGGGGCAGTAGAGAGATATCTGGGTGTTCTTGTACACCAGTCAATGAAGGCAAGCATGCAGGTACAACAGGTAGTGAAGAAGGCTAATAGCATGCTGGCCTTCATAACAAGACGAATTGAGTATAGAAGCAAAGAGGTGCTTCTGCAGCTGTACAGGGCCCTGGTGAGACCACACCTGGAGTACTGTGTGCAGTTCTGGTCGCCAAATTTGAGGAAAGACATTCTGGCTATTGAGGGAGTGCAGCGTTGGTTCACGAGGTCATTTCCTGGAATGGCGGGAGTACCTTACACTGAAACACTGAAGCGACTGGGCTTGTATACCCTTGAGTTTAGAAGACTGAGAGGGGATATGATTGAGACGTATAAGATTATGAAAGGATTGGACACTCTGGCAGCAGGAAACATGTTTCCGCTGATGGGTGAGTGCCGAACCAGAGGACACAGCTTAAAAATACGGGGTAGACCATTTAGGACAGAGATGAGGAGAAACGTCTTCACCCAGAGGACAGTGGAGGCCCAGTCTCTGGATTCATTTAAGAAAGAGTTGGATAGAGCTCTCAAAGATAGTGGAATCAAGGGTTATGGAGATAAGGCAGGGAGCGGATACTGATTAAGGATGGTCAACCATGATCATATTGAATGTCGGTGCAGTCTCGAAGGGCTGAATGGACTACTCCTGCACCTATTGTCTATTGTCTATTGTCTATTATCAAAGTGAAAGCTGCAATACAAATGCTGGACATGTTATAAAACAGGAAATGAGATATGCACATTTGTGGGTACTGCAGTAATGATATATGTTTAAATTACGTCTAAACTGTGTTAACCCAATTGAATGCTAATGCTGGGAAAAATGGATTTCATGACCACGTGTGAGATGGTTTACATGAACATTATGTTGATCACTGAGCTCGAGATCAGGTTATTTAGGAATTGGTGATGAGTGATCAGAAGAGCTAATTGAAAATTTTGCCGGAAAGGACATTTTGGGAACAGTGACCACAATGTATTGGTTTTCTTTTATGCTGTTTGAGTACACGACAGTTTTTGTTGTATTTGAAGTAACCGTTACAAATCTGAGTCATGCAAGCCATCAAGGTGTGAGGAGAAAATGGGGACGACAGATGCTCGAGATCAGAGGCGAAGAGTGTGGTGATGGAAAAGCACAGCCAGGCAGCATACTAAGAGCAGATAAATCGATGTTTCGGGCATAAGCCCTTTATCAGGAATGAAGCTTATGGGCCAAGGGGGCTGAGAGATAAATGGGAAGGGGGTGTGACAGGGGGGAGGTAGCTGGGATTGCGATAGGTAGATGAAGGTGGGGTTTAAAGTGAAAGGTGATAAAAGGAGACAAAACGCCTCATCTACTGCATTCATTAAACCCACTGTGGTCTTCTCTACATTGGCGAGGCAGGAGGTCAACTTTGGATTATTTCAGAGAACATCTCTGGGACAGCCACATTGAACAACTCCATCGCCTTGTGGCTGAGCACTTTAACTCCCCTTCCCATTCTGCCAAGGACATGAGGGTCCTGGGCCTGCTCCATCGCCAAATCCGAGCCACCAGAAGCCTGGAGGAAGAAAGCCTCCTCTTCTGCCTTGGGACCATCCAACCACGGGGGATTATAGTGGAAATCCCCATTTCCCCTAATCCCACTTTATCCCACTCCAACCTTCCAAGTCAGCACCGCCCTTTTGATCAGTGCTATGTGTTCACCTTCCTTCCTATCAATCTGGTCCACCCTCCTCTCCGACTATCACTTTCAACCCCACCTTCACCTACCTTTTAGATGAACTGAGGCAGCTTAGAAAAATGCCAAGTGTTGCAGTAAGCCAGTGGATTCAGAGAAATGTAGGACCCAGCAAAGGATGACCAATAAACTGAGTAGAAAATCAAAAAGAGAAAAAGCATGCAAATGAAAAAAAAAACATAAAGACTGCTAAAATGCATCTATCAATGTATGAAGAAAAATAAAAATAAGATCAAATGTGGAACAGTTGGTATGCGTTCAGGATAATTTATTGCAGAGAACAGAGAAATTGCAGGGAAAGGAAACAGTTTCTTTGTGTCTATCTTCATGGCAGAATGTCCAGCAATTCTTCCAGAAATACCAAGTGACCATGGGACTTGTGTAAGTAAAATCTGAGATCATTCTTATCAGTGTTGGGGTCATCTTTGAAAAGAAAGTTGGATTGAGTATTTATAAATCTGACAGACTCGATGTACTTCATACAAGGATTTCAGAGGAAGCAGCAATACACCCGTTGATTGCATTGCGGACTGAATATTTTAATAAGAATCTGACCATAGGGGAGGTGCCAGAGAACTGGAGAACTGCTAATACGATTCCACTTCACAGTAAGGGTGGGAGAGATAGACCAGGGAACTAGAGACGAGCGAGTATTAGATCACTGTGAAGGAACTACTGGAGAAAACAGGGAAGGAGAAAATCGAACTCCAATCAGAGTCACAAGGTTTGATCAGGGATAATCATCATGACTTTATCAGAAGGAAGTCACATCTAATGGGTTTGATTGCATTAGTTTGAGGAGGTCGATATTTTTGTTTTTTTTAGGAAGGCCTTCGACAAATTTGCAACTGGAACACTGAAAAATTAAGTAAAATCTCACAATATGAAGCAAATCTTGACAAGTTTCAACGAAAACTGTCTTAGAAGCAGGAGACAGAGGGTAGTGGGAGAAGGCTGTTTGTGTGACTGGAGTCCAGTGTCCCTTGGTGTACCACAGGTATCAGAGGTGTATCCCCTATTGTTTGTGTTATTCATATATATATATATATATATATATGTGAATGTGAAGGGGGCTAGGTGAAGAGTGGGGAAGGTGTGATAAGTAAGTGTATGTTTGACAGAACGAATGGCTGAGTGGTTAGCAGTGAGGAGGAAGGCCTTAAGTTACGTGAAGATGCAGATAGAATGGTCAGATGGGCATATCATTGGCAGATTGAATGTAACCCTGATAAATATGAGGCGATGCTCTTTGGGAGAAGGAACCAGACAGGGGAGGACTCAATGAAAAGCAGCACACTGGGAACCTCAGAGTGTGCTTCTCCACACGTTCCTGAATGTGGCTGCACAGGGTAATGAACAAGTTAAGAATTGGACCTTGGGTGTTGTGTTTCCCAATCAGGACGTAGATTATAAGAGTATACAGGGCTTTGGTTCGGCCAAAATGGAGTATTGTATGTAGTTTTGGGAGCCACATTCTAGGAAGGATGTGATTGGACTGGAGAGGGTGCAGAAGTGATTCACCAGGCTGTCCCCTGGGATGGAGCATTTCAGCTATGGAGAGAGGCTGGGTAAGCTCGGGTTGTTTACTTTGGAGCAGAGAAAGCTGAGGGGTCCGTGATTCAGAAGGATAAGATTATGAGCGACACGGACAGGGTGGATAGACAGCAACTGTTCCTTTTAGTCAATTGGTCGAGAACAAAGGAGCACACTTTTAAAGTGAAACGTTTGAGTTTCAGAGACGATTTAAACATTTTTTTTCAGCTCGAGGATGTTGTGTTCTGGGATTACTTCCCGAGAGGGAAATTATCACACGTAACCTCGCAATCATTATAACGTACTTGGACGAGCACTTGGAAGTGTCATAACATTCCAGGCTATGGGTCTGCTGTTGGAAAGTGGGACTAATATAGATCATGCTGTATTTCTGTTGACACATAGTCTATGCTCCTGTGTGTATATGGTGTGGAAGATCAATTATTGAGCAGTTTAAGGCTGGAATTGAAGAGTTTCTGAAGAGTATATTCACAAGGGTTATAAGAGTGAACTGTAATAATTTGATAAATCATGTCAATGTGAAAAATATGAGTAACATGTACTGTTTCCTTACAGTTTTAAACCAGAGAATGGAGAATGGGGAACAGGGAAATGGCAGAGCTATGAAGCCACTACTTCAGTTCTGTCTTCACAAAACTTTCTAACAATATAAGGAAAACCAAGTCTGATGTGGGAAAATGATAGAGTACATGGAACATAGAACATAGTAAGTAAATTGTTTAGGAGAAATTATTGGGGTTTAAAGTAATGGTCATAGACAACACTAACATAGATTTATGAAATGGGAATTGTGTTTGAGACACAGAATGGTAGACAAATGAAAGGGAAGGAAAATATGTTAAACATTTTGATTTTTAGAAAACTTTTGGTACAGCTCCAAGCCCAGTTTACAAAATCAAATCTGAGTGGATTGGGGCTAATGTATGGGCATGCTTCTAGAATGGGACAGGAAACAATGAATAGAAATAAACAGACTCGTCAAGCAACAGCCTGACATTGTCTGTAAGGTATGATTCTGTAAGGTATAAGTCCTTCCACATCTAGTCAAGAAACGTTGGGGTCAATTACACAATTCACTGGAGGAAGAGATTCCATAAATAACCTCTTCCTCCATGATGGAAGAGCCCAGCACTTAAGTGTATAAGCTAAGGCTGATTCATTCGTAACAATCCTCAGTCAGAAATGCTAAGTGGATGGTCCATTTCAGACTATGTCCCATACTCCCCATCACCTTCCCCGGAAATCGCCTGCCTCATCAGCAGGACGGATACAGGAGAAGTGGCGGCACATTGGGATACAGTTGGAATGGAATTGCTCTTGGAGTCCTCAACAATGAATCCGTATCCCATGAAGTCTCATGGCATTAGTTTACACATGGGAAAGAAAACCTCCTGCTGTTTACCATGTACCAGCCTCTTTCAACTGATGAGTCAGCACTCCTCCATGCTGAAAAACTCTTTGAGGAAGCCCTGAGGGAAGCATGGAAGCAAGATGTACTCTGGGTGGCGTATTTCAATGTCCACCTCCAAGAGTATCTCAGCTACAGCATGACTGATCGAGCAGGCCTGGTACTAAAGGATATAACTGCTAGACTGGCAAGTGGTGAAGGAACCATCAAGAGGAAAATACATACGTGACCACAGCCTAACTAATCTGCCAGTTGCAGAAGTATCTGTCCGTGAGAGTATCGGTAAGAGTGACCACCGCATAGTCATTGTGGAGACAAAGTCACACCTGCACATTGAGAATAACATTCACCATTTTGTGTGGTACGATCACGGTGATAAATCGGGCAGACTTCAAACAGATCTAGCAGCTCAAATCTGGGTGTCCATAAGGTGCTGTGGGTCATCTATAGGAGCAGAATTGTACACCCACACAACCTCATGACCTGGCATATCCCCCTCACAACAATTACCATCAATCCAGAGGATCGACGTTGTTTCAATGGAATGCTCAGGATGGCAGGAGCAGTACTCGGCATAGCTGACAATGAGGTGTAAGCATGTTGAAGCCACCAAACAGGACAACTTGTGCGCCAAACAGCATAAGCAGTAAGTGATAAACAGAGCTAAGCGATCCCACAAGCAAAGGATCAGATCTAAGTTCTGCTGTCCTTCCACACCTTGTCAAGAAACATTGGGGACAATTAAACAATTCGCTGGAGGAAGAGATTCCACAAATCACCCCTTCCTCCATGATGGAAGATCTCAGCACTTCAGTGTATAAGATAAGGCTGATGCATTCTCAACAATCTTCAGTCAGAAATGCTGAGTGGATGATCCATCTCAGCCCCCTCCAGTGGTCCTCAGTAATTCAGTTACAAGTCATCAACCAATTCGATTCAGTCCACGCGGTATGCAGAAACGGGTGGAGATACGGGATACTCTATGGGGTCCATAATCTGACAACATTCTGGCAATAGTACCAATAACTTGCCACTCCCCCAGCCAAACTCTTTCAATACAGTTACCACAATGGCTTTCCCCAATTACGTGAAAATTACCCCAAGTATCTCCTGTATATAAAAAGCAGAACAAATCTATTCGGGCCAATTACCACCCCATCAGCCAACATTCGATCATCAGTAAAGTGGTGGAAGATGCCAGTACTTTTAAGCAGCACTTGCTCAGCAATACTCTGGTCAATGACGTCCAGTTTGGGCTCCACCAGGTCCACTCAGCTCCTGACCTCATTACCGTGGTTTAAACATGGACAAAAGAACTGAATTCCAGAGAAGGGGTGAGAGTGACAGTCCTTTAAATCAAGGCTGCCTTCGACCAAATGTGGTATCAAGGGGTTTAGCAACACTGGAATCAATGGATATCGGGGCACACAACCCGCTGGTTTGAATCATACCTGACACGTAGGAAGATGGCCATGGTTGATGAAGGTCAGTCTACTCAGCTCCATGTCTGTAGGAGTCCCTCGGGCAGTGACCGAAAACTTCTTCAGGGCTGCTTCATCAATTACCTTTCCTCCATGTTAAGGTCAGAAGTGGGGATGTTCGCCAATGATTGTACAATGTTCTGCAACATTTGTGGCTCCTCTGATACTTAAAGAGTCCATGTTCAAACGCGACAAGATCTGGACAGTATCCAGGCTGACAAGTGGCAAGTCATATTCAGGCCTCACAAATGCCAGACCATGACCATCACCAATAAAGTAACTTGCCCCTTGGCATTCAATAGTGTTACTATCACTAGTATCAATGTCCTGGTGGGTAATCATTGCTCAGAAACTCACTGGACTCGCCACATAAAGACAGTAACTACAACAGCAGGTCAGAAGCTAGGAATACTGCGGCGAGTAACTCACATTCTGACTTCCAAAAGTCTGTCCATCATCTAAGTCAGAAGTGTGATAAATTAGCCTGGATGAGTGCAGCCCCAACAACACTCAATAAGCTTTTCTTTTAGATTAGATTACTTACAGTGTGGAAACAGGCCCTTCGGCCCAACAAGTCCACACCGACCCGCCGAAGTGCAACCCACCCATACATTTACCCCTTACCTAACACTACGGGCAATTTAGCATGGCCAATTCATCTGACCCGCACATCTTTGGACTGTGGGAGGAAACCGGAGCACCCGGAGGAAACCCACGCAGACACGGGGAGAATGTGCAAACTCCACACGGTCAGTCGCCTGAATCGGGAATTGAACCCGGGTCTCAGGCGCTGTGAGGCAGCAGTGCTAACCACCGTGCCACCGTGCCGCCCTTTCTACCATCCAGGACAAAGCAACCAGTTTGACTGTCCCTTCACCCACTATGTTCCACCATCAACGCTCAGCAGCAGCAGCAGTGATTTACTATCTACATGCTGCAATGAAATGATTCACCAAAGATCCTCAGAGACCACCTTTCCAACTCATGACCACGTCTATTTAAAAGGACAAGGGATGCAGATGTATGGAAAAATCATCATCTTTAGGTTCCCCTCCAAGCCATTCACCATCCTGATTTGTAAATATATCACCATTCCTTCACAGTCGCTGGGTCAGAATCCTGGGATTCCCTCCCAAATGGAATTGGAGGTCAACCACAGCAGGTGGACTGCAGCGTTCAACAAGGCAGCTCACCACCACCTTCTCAAGAGCAACTAGGGACAGGCAATAAATGCTGGCCCAGCCAGTGACACCCAGATTGACGAAATACAGAAATAGAAATTAACAGAGGACGGTTGCTGAGGTGTAACAGGGATCGGTGTTTGGGGCCCAGCTGTTCACAATGCCCTTTAAACATTTGGTTGCTAGAAGCAGATACAATACATCCCAGCCTGCTGATAGCACTAATGGATGTGTGATTGTAAGTGGGTGCGGAGGATGTAAAAATGCACCAAGAAGACTGAGACAAGTAGAGTGAATGGGGAAATACGTGACAGATGGAGAACAATGTGGTTAGAGGTGACAGTGTGCCCTTTGGTGGAAACGATAAATTGGAAGTCTACCATATGAAAACGATCGGTTGAAACATGTTGATCTACAAAGGGACTTATGCTCAGTTTTGTTATTTCCTTCTGCATAAACCTCTAAGTCCCTGAAGCGCAGTGAGTTCTGTAACCAGATTTCAATACTAGGAATGGCAATGGCACGCTGACCAGTGTATATACAACCAGCAAGTGGGGAGCTATAACACGGAAAAGGATCTGCATCTCCTTGTACACCAGTCGCTGAAAGCAATAGTACAGAAACAGAAAGCAGTGAGGAAGATAAATGTTGTGTTGACCTTCATTTCAGTGGGATTTGAGTCTAGGAGTAAGGTTGTCTTACTGCAGCTATACAGGGCCCTGGTGAGACATCAATTCGAACATTGTGCAGAATTGTGTGCAGGTTTAGTGACCTTACCTAATAAAGGACAAACCTGACATTGAGGGAGAGCAGTGAAGGATGACCAGACTGATCTCTGGGATGACAGGCTTATTGTGGGAACCGCGTTTGAGGTGACTGGGCCAGTATTCAACGGCGTTTAGGAAAATGAGAGTGGAGATCTCAGTGAAATATGCAAAATCCTGACAGGGTGAGACAGATTGGAAGCAGACATGATTATTCCCCTGTCTGAGATGTCTAAAACAAGGGGCCACAGCATTAGGTACAGGCAGGTCACACTGCATTGAGATGAGAAAAACGGGCTGCATTCAGACATTGGTGACCCTGGGGAATTGGCTCGCACCTGGAAACCGAGACACTGATTATAAGTAAGAATTTATAGACAGTAAAGGGATGGTGGGAGAGCAGGAGTATGGTGTGGAAATGAAGGGCCAACCATCATTACATTGAATTGCGTAGCAAACTCGGTGGACCAAACGTACTACTGCACTTCCTATTTTATAGCTTCCCAAGGTTACTCACATTAACGGATATGTATATCGTGTGGGGTCAGTGCATCGAGGAGATTTTTTCCATGACATAGAATGGGGGAGGCTCAAAGTGTTTATGACCTACTCCTTTTCCGCTGTTTCCGTGCAGTCTGTGGGAAAGGTCTGTCAATGCTGTCACAAGCTCTCAGATGTTAGGAAGGAGGTCTTTGCAGGGTCGACAGGACTGTGTTCCCATTCCCTTTTCCGACACTGATGCTGGGGCCGGGTGTTCTGTCCGGTTTCATCCTTTCAGACCTCGGAGTAGTTTGATACAATTGAGTGCCTTGATTGGCCGTTTCAGAGACCATTGAAATGTTTATCACATGTCAGGGTCTTTGGCGTCAGATTTAGGCCTGCCCAGGAAATCACGGGAGATTCACTTCCTAAAAGTACATTGGAGAAGGAAATTCTGTTTACAATCGATATTGGCTTCAAGGTCACTGTTACTGACCCCAGGTTTTAGATCTCGATATTTTATCAATTGTTTTTAACTTCCAACCGCTGCCAGAGCATTAGCCTGGTCTGTATTAGTAATCCAGTGACATTTCCACAACAGCACCATCTCCACATGGGGACCTATGGGAAACCACACTGAGCAGGATATTTCTGTGCTGCTTGACAGCTCTGTCAAAAAGAACTCCCACCAAGTTGACGGTCGTGATGGGAATGAGGGGGTGATAATTGGTCAGATTGTTATTATTCCCCTGTTAGGGGACTGGACACAGCTGAGTAATTTTCCACATTGCCAGGGAGATGTTAGAGTTGGAGCTGGAATGAAACAGTTTCTCCAGGGACACAGCTTGTTGTGCAGCACAAGTCTTCAGTCCTATTGCAGGAATGGAGTCAGGAACCATTGCCTTTGTCGTATCTACTGTGTTCAGCTGTTTCTTCATCTCACATGCAGCAAATCGAAATAATTGAAGACTGGCATCTGTGATTTTGTGGGCATCATGATGAGGGTGAGCTGTATCATCGACTCAACACTTCTGGCAGATGATGGTGCAGATGAAACATCCTTCTCTTTTACACTAATGTACAGGTCTGTTCCATTATTTAGGATGGGGATGTTTGTGGAGCCCTCTCCTCCAGTCATTTGTTTAGTCGTCCATCACCATTTATAACTGAATGTGGCAGGACTGCAGGGCTTCGATCAGATCTGTTGGTCAAGTCTGGTAGCTTTAATGGGTCAGCATCAGGTTAAGGTTCATGTGATTCTGGCTCTGACATGTTCACCCACACTCGTCACTGAGCCATAGATGGTGCTGATGGTAATGACAGACTGAGGTGTTATCCTGGAAAAAAGTTACAGGTTGTGTCTGAATGCAGGTCTGCTTCTCCCGCTGAAATGGTCTACAGCACTACATGAATACACAGTTTCCAGCTGCAATATCTGCAATGCTGTATGTTCTGTTCCCCAACTCTCACTGAGACCCATTCACCCATCAGCCCTGTACTCAGTGATCTAACCTGGTTTCTGATGTGGAAATACTTCAATTTTCAAACTCTCATTCTGCTGAGGGTCTGTCTCCCCGGGTCTTGCCTCCAATCTGACTCAATCCGCAAAAGCATTTAACTGATCTTAATTCAAATATTTGATTCACCTGAATCTTTTTCCTTGAGAAATGCCATCTTCTGTGTTTAAAGTGAATGTGTTTCCTCTGTTTCTCTCCCTGACCATGATTAAAAGCTCTGTAGTGTCAGTGATACCAGCCTTATGTAGTTTCAGAGCCAGTTAATTCTCTGGATTCCCAATCATCTTCACCACATTGTATGTTTCCTCTTTTGGTTTGATGCCTTGTCACTCATGGCTGCCTTGTTCTCCCATGAGTGTGTTTCATCTTCTTGGGGTTGCATTTCTGGTATTATCTTCCGAATTATCCCCAGAAACTCCTCCCATTGCTGCTATATGGGCTTTCCTGCTCAGCTCCCCTTCCAATTAACTCTGGCCAGCTCCTCCCGCATGTCTTTGTAGTTAAATTACTGAATTATAATCACATTACATCTTGAAGAAAGCATTACGTATAAAATGAAAGAATGAGTTTTGAGAGATGGGTCACGAAGATTGGTGGATTTCTTAACTAGATACAAAGGGAGAACGAGAGAGAGAGGATATAGATAATGAGAAAACTACATTATCGAAAGAAATAGATGTACTTCCCTCAATGTTTTTGCAATTCCTGTGTGCTGTGGTCCTTTGTCCAGTGCACGTACAACAGAGCAATATGTTCAAATGCTGGGTCTGATGTCATAACTTTCCCCTCCAATAATATGACAGACACTAGTTTTGGAAAAAACACAACAGGCCAATATATTTAATTCCTGGTAGAAAGGGGATTAACTGAAATAAATTTGGAAACCAGAAACAAGAATTTCTAACACACATTCTGATAAAAATGAGAGACTAGAGTTGGGAATCCCAGAAAATGGGGAACGTTGAGAGAAAGGGAAGGTATCACTTCAGATGAGGATCAAATAATGTGTTAATGCTTAAAAAAAATTATTCATCATGTGCATCATTTTTTGTTAACTGTGTCTCAGTTGTTCATTCAGAATGCGTTATACACATATGAAGAGTGTTACTTATCTGAACACACACTGATTAAACAGTGTATATAAAATCATTTTTTCTCCATTTCCAACTGTCCTGTTGTCGTGCTAGCAGGATATATGAACACCAACTGGCCACCAAAAGACACGACCCACTATCACTAGTTTCCATTCATACAGAAAAAGAAGGACATCACGTTGACTGTGACAATGCACACTTTCTAGGACAAAGCCACGCACGAAAATTCTTATAAACATGACATTCTAGCCAGAAGTCCATCAACAAACGCATCAATTTAGAGCCTATCTACCTTCGCTTGAACAAAAAACTGGAAATGACATTATGCACTTTAAGAAACCCAGACCTAGAAATAGAAAGACGAGACATACCACCAGTGCATCACCAGAGACTCTCACTAATGATGTTACCTAGTCACGGTGACGAAACATCTGAAATGAAACCTCCAAGCTCAGTGAGCTAACGTACATACTTATAGCTTGATATTTTTCTCTTAATAGTGGAATTTGCGACTACTTTGTCGCTCATGTTTTAACAGATTACGAGGTGAGGTGAGCTTTTCTCAGTGTGTGGTTTTAATTAACTGGAGTTCAACATCGACATCATAACTGTTTGAGGGCTTCTCGTATGGGATTTAGACAGATTTGGGGTACAAAATGTCCCAGCAGATCCCATCACTTGGCAGTTAGTGACCTAGATCTTCAAATAAAACAGGTGAGAAAATTCATTTAATTTTGTTTCCTTTTGGCTGGTTAAATTAAAAGAAATGGCTTTTAATATTACTAAAGAGGTTCTGAGGTTTAAAGGTGATTCCCAAATTTGCCAAGGAAGTGTAGAAAGACAAAGGAAGGGCATACTTTTAGAATTAACATATAGATTACAATTGGGTTTGACCAGAGACAAAAGGAAAGCTGTCATCATAATGGAGTTGGTCAAGCACTTTGGTGTATCAGAGAAGCTGGAAACTGCTGTCGAGTTCGAGAAACTTAAATTGCAAATATGACAACTGGAGTTAGAAGATAAAGAGAGAGACTGAAAGAGAGAGAAGATAGAGAAAGAGAAAGAGAGGAAAAAGGAAGAGAGAGAGAATTTGAAATTCAGAAGTTTGGAATTAGATAAGAAAGTTAAATTAGCAGGATGAAGATGAAGGGATAATGTAGGGATGTATACAACTATGTTAATACATTGCCATATTTCGGTGAGAAAAATGCCCAAACCGTTTTTTTTTTCATTTGCAAAACTGGCACGGCACATGGCATGTCCAGTGAACCTGTAAATAATGCTAGTTCAGACTAAGCTGGTGGTTGAAGCTTGAGAGATCTGTTCAGTGCTCTCACATGAGGGAGCAAGAGATGGTTCAGATGTCAAACGGGTTATTTTGAGTGCTTATGAATTGGTACTAGAAGAATATAGACAGTGGTTCAGAAAGATAGAGACAGAACCAGGTCAGACTTATATTGAGTTTGAAAGAGTTAATCACAGTCATTTTGATAGATGGGTGCAGGCCTTAAAAATGAATAAGACCTGTGAGGCTGGAAGGGAGATCTTTCTGCTGGAGGGGTTTAAAGACTCACTTCCAGAGATGGTAATAATTCATGTGAATGAACAGAAAGTTCAAGAAGTGAGAAGCATGGCAGAAATGGCAGGTGAGTATGCATTGGCGCATGAGATGAAATTTAGCTTCTGGGAGGATTTTCATCCTGTGAGGGATAAAAATTTGGAGAGGGGGAGATCCTACACCACAAAACATAGAGAAAAGCACACTGGCTATAGGTTACCCCAGGTGAAAAAAACAAGTCCAAGGGGTTGAAAGGAAGTGAAAGGCCTCAGGTGTTCTTACAATAACGTAGTGGAACACATAAAAATTACAATGCCGGTGGGTTAAGAAGGGCACTGTGTAAAGGTGTTTTCACTGCAGTAAGTTGGGACACACGGTGCTGGGCATTGAAAGTAGACATTTTAGGAAAAGATGTTATAAAGCAGTTTAAGTCAGTGGCATTAGTGAACCTGGTAAAGGAGACCCTTAGTGGAGCCGAGGAGCTGCACGAGAGTGCACAGCCTGGGCAGGGGCTGGGTATGGCGGCAGTGCCTGGTCTGTAAAAAGAATTCGCCTCCGTAGATAAACCTTACTAAGGAAAAACGGGGTGTGGGAGAAGGACAAGTAGTTATAATTTTCCAAGATACGGGACCTGCTCTGTCTCTAACAGTTGAGAAGTAAGGGGCCGGAAAGGCACAACAGATCAGGCAGCATTCAAGATCAGAACAATCGACATATCAGGCATAAACCCATCGTCAGGTATGTGGTGGGGGGAACAGGGGGCTGAAAGATAAATAGGAGGGTAGGAGCTGGGCTGGTGGGAGGGTCATTGCGAGTCCGATAGGACGAAATGGGTGGGAGTGGTTGTGATATTCGGAGGGGAGGGTGGAGTGGAGAGGTGGAAAGGAAGATGGACAGTTAGGACAGTTCAAGAGGGTAGTGCTGAGTTGAACGGTTGGCTCTGGGTTGAGGCTGGGGGAGGGGAGATTCAGAAATTGGTGACGTCAACGTTGATTCTGTATAGTTTGAGGGTTCCAGCTGTCCTACCACCTATCCACTTCACTCTCCTGTCCGACTTATCTCCATCAGACATCACTTGCATCTACTGATCATCTTCCAAGTTTCCTTCCACCCAGCTCCACCCCCACCCTCCTATTAAATTCTCATCTGCTTTCCCCATCCCTTACCCCCCACTTTCCTGATGAAGGACGGATGCTTGAAACGTCAACTCTGCTGCCTCTCGGATGCTGCCGGCCTGCTGTGCTTTTCCAGCCCCACACTTGTCAACTCTGATCTCCAGCATCTGCAGTCCTCACTTTTCCTCCGCATCTAATAGTAAGAGATGGAAGAATTTTCACTTTTTCTGACATCTACTAAACAGTGTGATAATTTGTGGAATGAGGACAGAAATTAAGCATTCCTTGTGTAACATCAGGTTGGAATGCCAAATCAATATTGGGGAAGTAACAGTGAGAGTGAGTGACAGAGTGTCAGTTCCAGGAATACAGCTTGTTCTTGGGAATGATTTAGCAGGATCCAAGGTGGGAGAGGCACTCCTTGTGGTGGAGAAGCCAAAGACCAGGGAACTGGGTAATTAAAAGAAAAATACCCAGGGATATGTCCAGATTGTGTAGTAACAAGATCCCACTGTCATAAGTTCCAACAGGAAGGAAAACCGAAAGAAAAAGCCAAAGGAGTTGATGCATGGAAGACTCAGGCTAAAGCATTTCTAGTGGCTGGAATGCACAAGGACGTGGTTAGTTTTTGTTGTACATGCCATACATGCCAAATGGTAGGTAAGTCACAGGGAGGATAAACCAGCACCTTTGTTGCCAATTCCTGTATTCGAAGAACCTTTCACATGGGTTATTCGCTGTGGGCTACGCAGTGTGATTCAGTCAGACCAAGGGTCTCATTTTACCGTGCAGCTGTTTAAGAACGTCATGGATAGTTTCGGCATACAGCAGGTTGAATGTAGTGCATCCCATTCCGAATCCCAGGGAGCCTTGGAAAGTTGGCATCAGATGCTGAAGACAATATTAACAGCGTACTGTCAGAATTACCCGAATGATTGGAATAAAGGCGTCTCATTATATTGTTTCCCATTAGAGATGCCCCAAATCAATCTACACATTTTACTTCCTTTGAGTTAATATTCGTACATGAAGTGAGAGGCCCTTTGAAATGAATGAAATATAAATGGACAGGACCAAAGTCGGAGATGTCATACTTGGATTATGTATGCGAGGTGAGGGAGAGATTAGACCGAGTAGGTGAGTTATCTAAACAGCAACTGAAGAGGGCACAGTGTAGAGTGAAGCCGGTGGCAGATAAAAACTCTGAAACTTTGACGATTTCCCATGGGGATGAGGTATTAGTATTGCCACCAGTGATAGGAAATCCCTTCAACCCAGGTTTAATGGCCCCTTTCAAATTAAAAAAAGTGTTGAGTCTAACAGTTAAACTATCTGCTAAAGCTACCGGATATGACAAAAAATGTTAGAGAATGTCATGTGAATGAATAATGCTCCGGACACATTTAAGACTCAAGAACAGAGTTGTGGCCAGATGAACAAATTGTGCAGGTTATCTGTATGATGTATTAATCTTCAGCAAGTGATTGAAAGCTCACATGTTACATTTAGCAGAGCATGTTGAACAATTACAAGAAGCAAACTTGGTAATAAACTGAAAGAAAACACAATTCGCGAAGGCAGAGGTGATGTTCTTGGAACATTATATTGGACATGGAAGGTTGACCCATGGAAAACAAAGACGAAGGGCTTTTAGGAATTTACACGACCATCCGCGAAGAAAGAGGTGCTTCAAAGTTTGGAACTGAATGGATTCTATCGGAAGTTTGTTGCAAACTTCAGCAGCGCATTGGCACTACTGCTGGATTTATTAAAGAAGGAAAGAGAATTGTGGTGGATAGAACAATGCCAGGAGGCATTTGAGAATTAAAGGATTAATCACCCCGCACCAGGTTTAGCTGCACCAAATATTTTGAAAATCTTTGAAAATTGTGTTAGATGCTCGGGATATAGAGCTTTGAGATATACTGATACAGAAATATGATGATGGAATTGAATGGACAATTGGCTTCTTGTTGATACTTGTCAATATCCACCAGAAAGAAATACAAAGTCTCCATTATTGAAAAAGACTGATTAAGTTTTGCACTGGAGTGATAATATTTTAATATTTATATGCCAAAAAATGTCAGAGATGATTGTGGATAACGACAAAGCTTTCGCATTTTTTTGAATATTTAAAGACCAGAATATGAGAGTATTTAATTGGAGTCTTATCTTACCGACTTTAAACTTACAAAATGTACATGCTGTGGGTCCTAAAATGTGATTGCAGATGTGTTATCACAGATTTAAAGGAAAACGTTTAGATAAGATTTGATTATTGCAGTGTTATATTTGTGTGCAGAATTAATATGGATGGTATAGCTGAGATAAATACTTCTGTAATCCATAATAATGGAATTAAGAATAATTAGAGGAAAAGAAATGAAGCCATCTTTTCATTCTGCTGGTTCATGTTTTTTTTCTGAAGGGGGAGGTATTATGAATCCGAAAGCATGTTTGGTCACTTTACGACAGAACGGGTTTTGCTGAATAGAAAGTACAGCCACAGCTGCCAGCTAAAGGTCAGGCTGTTCCACATGTCACCATTAGCTGGGAAATGGATACCTGAGTTTTGGTTGCTGTTTTGAAAACAATTCAGATACAACCAAATAGTTTAAATAACTCTCAGGGTAACAGAAGCCAACGGAATTTGAATATTATTGTCTGGAAACCTGGAAAGCAAGCAAATTAGGAGAATTATTGTATCATGGGAAGTATATAAACTCAGCATTTTGAAACGAGAGGGACGGCCACTGCGACCCAACAGCAGAGTAACTGCTGTAGAGCAGGAGTGCTAACTGGCCATCGCAAACACTTTCTATCAAAGATACATGTTCATGCAAAAACTATTTGCAGTAAAAGAAACAAAACATGACCCAGAGAGATCAGCAGTTGGAAGAGTGAACACAGCAGGGAAGATAGAGACTGTGTGGTCTTGAGATTGTAATGTTTAATATGTGGGTTGTTGGAACAGCATATTTTTACAGAGTTGGAGTCAGATAGTAAGTAGCTAAGAAAAGACGGGCTTGTATTTGTGAATAGTTGTTGTTCAGTGTTCACTATTAAAGTTAAGAAACTAACTTGTGACTTTTTGTGTAAATAGTGGAACGTAGTAGATCTGTGTCTCTCATATTTTAACAGATTACGAGGTGAGGGGCGCTTTTCTGGGTGTTTGATTTTAATTAACAGAGAGCTTCGACTCCACCTTGTAAATGTCCATCCACACTAACCCCATTTCCCTGCAGTTGGCCCATATCCTTCCTGTCCTATCCTTTCCATATATTTATCCAAATGTTTTTGAAATGTTGTTAATGTACCCCCCTCAATTACATCTGATAGCAGCTCATCCACGTACCAGCCTCTGTGTAAAGAAGTGGCCCATCAGGTTTCCTTTTTCCTTCCCCTCTAACCTTAAACTCATTCCATTTAATCCTCAATTCTCTATACCTTGGAAAGGGACTGAGAGCATTAACCCTATCCATACCCCTCGTGATCTTATACAGCTCCATAAGGACTCCCTCAGTCTCCTACACGCTAAAGAAAATGTCCTAGCTTGTCCAAACTCTCCCTATAACTTGGACCATTGGGTTCTGGCAACGTCTTTCTAAATTTCTTCTGCACTCTTTCTAATTTAATAACATCAACCACATAACAAGGTGACAAAACTGAACACAATACTCCAAGTGTGGCCTTACCAAAGTCCTGTGTAACTGCAACATAACTTCCCAACTTCCATACTCAGTGTCCTGCCTGATGAAGGCCAATGTCCCAAATGCCTTCTTCACTGCCCTGTTTACCTGTGACTCAACTCTCAGGGAACCGTGCACCTGAACACCAAGCTCTCTTTGCCCACTGCAAACCTTAAGGCCCTCCCACTCACCATGAAATTCCTACCTTGATTTGAGTTTCCAAACTGCAAGACCCCACACTTCTATATTAAATTCCATTTGCCATTTCTCGGTCCACTTCCCCACCTGATTAAGGTCCTGCTGCAATTTCTGATAAACCTCTTCACTGATCATGCTCCCAATTACTTTAGTGTCATCTGCAAACTAACTAATCATAACTTGTACATTCTCAACCAAATCATAGATAACAAACAACCATGTACCCAGCCTCCACTCTGACAAGCATCCTTCCACTAAACCCTCTGCTTCCTACCATCAAGCCAACTGTGTATCCAATTGGCCAGTTCCCCCAGCATTCCACATGATGGAACCTTCCAGAACAGACTGCCGTGTGGAAACTTATCAAAGGCCTTACTGATATCCATAGAGACTATGGTTACCGCTCGGCCCTCATCAACCTTCCTGGTCACTTCATCCAAGGGCTCTAACAAATTTGGGAAGCATGATCTCCCACTCACAAGTCTATGCTGACTGCTCCGAATCAAACCCTGTGTAAGTAATGGGTGCAATCAATGGTGTGCTGTCTTTCATTGCAAGGTAATTCGAGTACATAAGTAACGCCATCTTCCTTCTGTTTTAGAGCCTTGCTGAGAGAGTATTCTGGGACACCCTGTACAGATGTGATCACCTTTGTAATGTATGATCTCCTTAGCATAGACACAGATGATGGTAACATGAGGATAGAGTGAAGAAGCTGAGTGTTTAATCTGTAGAACTGTGAGAGATGAAGAAATGGTGATGCTGAAACACGAGGAGTGGCAGCAATCACTTATTTCCAAAAGACACATTGATAGGGTGAGAAATTCCATACTTTACCCAGGATTGATTGGTTTGATTTATTGCCACGTGTACCTCAGGACAGGGAAACACTTTATTTACGAGCAGTGGAGGCGGATCATACTAAACATGGCCAGACAGATCATAGGGTGGTAATAGACTTGGACAGAGTAAGGCATACAGGTAACACTGAACAGGACGGGCACAAGACAAGATCAACATGAACAAGATCAGCATTATTTGAACATAGAGAGTCCGTCCATCAATCTAACATGACTTTCCTAATAGTTTATATGCCTAAATTAACTCTCCCCACGTTATTGTGCAGTCGGCGTGTGAACCTGTACTGAACACCATGTTGCTCACAATCCCCAACAACAGCCACAATACCTTCCATCCGAAACAGGTAGCCATTCCCACCAGCTTCCGCCCTACATAGAGAACACCAGGCTGGCTTCTCGGAGATGGAAGGTGCCTTCTTGTGACTTCACACAAGACATATGGCTTCCCTTCTCACCACGAGAAAACCATGTTAAATTCCCACGTGTGTGTCATGACAGACGGAACAACATGGAGCAGTCTGTCTGCGCAGACTCTGCTCCATTTGGTCATCATGTTAGAGCATCAGTTAGGAGACAGTGAGGACTGCCGCTACTGGAGATCAGACTAGAGAGTCGATTGCTGGAAAAGCGCAGCAGGTCAGGCAGCATCCGAGAAGCAGGAGAATTGATGTTTCGGGCGCAAGCCGTTCATCAGGAATCAGCATCAATTATCTCATCTGTCCCTGTGTAAGTGTTTTGTGGGGGAATGGCCTCCTCCTGTTCCTGTATAAGTGGCTCAAGGGGCTGAATGGCTTCCTCTTGTTCCTGTGTAATTCACTCACGGGGCTGAATGGCCTCATCCTATTGCTGTGTCAGTGACTCAACGGACTGACTGGCTTCTTCCTCATCCAATTGGACAGGGCCAAGGGCCTGAATGGGTTACCCCTGGTTCCTGTATGACAGCTCGATGTACTGACAAGTGTGGTGATGCTGTAGCTTTACGAGGTTATTTTGTTTTGGATTCTTTTAAGAGAGAGATTGAACGACCGTTACCAAGCTGGATAGTTAAGATCACTTGAGTAAACAGCGAGGGAGGCCTTGGGTTTATTTTAATGCAGCCTGAATGGGTGTGGCCAGCTCTCACAGATTAGGAGTTTTGGTTTCTCGGTAACATCAGAAACTATTGGGGTCTCCACAGAATTGGAAGCTTCAGTGGATGTCTCCTGGCTGCTACTCTCTCTGAATGTTCTCTTGATGCTGTTTTTAATTCCTGAATTGGAGATATCTTTGTGAAAATCTGTGTCTGAATAGTCCTTTTTGCCATGAGCTGTTATTATGTGAATTTCCTATATTGGAACAATTCATTAGTAATAGTTCCTAGATCTATTATTCTGTTAATTTGTCCAATAGAAATAAGTTGTTCTAAATTCCCCTTTCTTTGGTTTCATTTTATCTTCTGTGTTTAAATAAATGGTGTTTTGCTTCACACCAAGTATTTTGACCAGTCACATTGCATCTGGAACAGACATTTAACATTTCCTTTAAAATATGAAAACATCAGTGTTTAGGCTTCTACCTTCAAATATTGTCGAGGGGCTCTGGTGTGGTCCATCACATTAGAATCCCGCTCTTCCTGAGTAATAGGCTGGATGCATTGAATGGGCTGTCTCTGTTCATCTCCAACAGTGTCAATGGGCTGAATGGCTTCATCATATTCCTGTGAAAACAGCGTGAGGTGCTGAATGAACTCTTGTTATACTGTGGCAATGTACAGTGCCAGGCAGTGCTGTTACATGAATGTGACGGACCCTTTAAAAGAACAATCCTGAGTGGTGTCTGCAACTTGTTGCACATGGACACAGACCAGTTCAGGAGCTGACGGGGGACAAAATGCTCTGAACATTGTGGAATCTTCAGTGACCATCCCCACTTCGATCTTATGGTTGGGAGCAGAGAGACATTGATGAAGCAGCTGAAGATGTTTGTGAAGAGGAAGCTACCCTGAGGATCTCCCACAGAGGTGACCCAGGACTGAGATGATGAACATCTTCCTTTGTGCCATGTTTGACTCCAAACACTGGAGATTTTTCTCTGATTCCCATTAAGTTCAGATTTGTTAAGCTCCTTGATGTCAACAGAAGTCTTGATATCAGGGCCAATCATTTTTACCTGACCCCTTGTGTTAACCTCTTTTGTTCATATCAATAGGACATGGTATAGGAGCAGCAAGTGTTTTCTTCAAACAGGTGGCATTGAATGTCAGGATTTCTCTTCTCAAGAGTGTTCGGGGAGCCAGATGACTGAAAGTATTTGAAGTATTTGTAGATGGATATTGACCTGTCAGAGAGTTGAGGGCGATGAAGAATTGGATATGAAAGAGGATTTGAGACCAAGAGTACATCAGACATGATCTTAGTGAAGGGCAAGGCAGGCTTGGGGAGTGAACGACCTGCCCCTGTGTCTGATGTTCTCACATTCTGTTATTGGAAAGTTAGTGGGTGTTATTTTCATGAATGTTCTGTTATTGAATGTTGCCATCAGGGAGACCAGAGGATTTTGAGAGCCATCACTGGGTGAGGTATTGGGGCTGTATTCATAATGAATTTGGGTCGACAATATGACCAACAAATGGAGCATAAGTTTCAGAGAGGGGAAGCTCTGTACAGAGAGATGGGGGGCCTCTTTCATATCCAGCCTGAGTTTTACAATTACATTTCCCAAATCATCTCAAAGCGTGTGGGACAGTCTTGAAGGGCCGAGTGATCTCCTCTGTTTCTGGAACCAGATTATAGAAGTAAGTAGCTTCTAAATGCTCCTGCCTAACAGGTTTAATGGTCTGAATGGAACACAGGAACACGGGATTGAGGGACAGGAGTGGGTCATTAGATACGTTGAACCTTCTCCACCAGGCACTAAGATTGTGACTGATCAGGTTGTGGTCTCAGCCCCACTTTCCTATCTGTGTCCCATTATCCATGACTCAGTTCTCTGTCAAATATTTCACAAATGCAGCTTTCAATCAACGTGAACATAGAGGCATGATAAACTTCCAGTGAAGAGGATTCGGATTTGAAAGGTACTTTCAGAATTTTTCGTCATCCCTCTTATAGAATCAGAGTCATGCAGAATAGAAACAGACCCGTTAGTCCAATCTGTTCACTCCGATCGGATATTAAATCTGATCCAGTCCCATTTGCCAGCATTTGGCCAATATCCCTCCTCTTTCAGGTACTTTTTAGATGTGCGACTGTAACCGCCTTCACCACTTCCTCTGACAGCACTTTATGTACACACACCACTCTCTCTGTGAAACATTTATCTTTCGGTCCTTTCTAAATCATTCGCCTTCTCCCCTTCAACATATGCTCTCTTGTTCTGAACTCCCCTCCCCTGGGGAGCAGAGCGTGGCTGTTTAGAATATCCATGCCCCTGATGATTTTATAAACCTCTATAATGTCACCCTTCAGCCACTGACACTCCAGGGGAAACACTGCAAACTAATCAACCTCTCCCTAAAGCTCAAACCTCCAGTCCTGGGACATCTGTGTAAGTCATTTCGACAGCAAACCGAGTGGTACGCAGTATTCTTAAAGTGGCCTCACCAACATCCTGTACAGATACAACATGCCACCACAACTCCTATACTCAATGCTCTGACTGATTAAGGCAAATGTGTAAAATGTGTTCTGTACTGCACTGTCTGCATTCGACTCCACTTTCGAGGAACAATGTACCTGCAGCCCTATGTCCATTTGTTTCACAACACTCACCAGGCCCTTACCATTAAGTGTATAATTTCTGCCCTGATTTGCCATCACAAAATGCGTAACCTCGTATTTATCTAAATTAAACTTCATCTGTCACTCCTTGCCCCTTTGTCCCATCTATTTGTGGTCTTCTTGCACTCTGAGATAATCTACTACATCACCTTTCTGATGTAATCTGTAACCTTACTAACTATGGCCCCAATATTCATATCTAAATCCTTTACATAAATGATGAAATGCAGTGAACTCAGTCTTGATTCTTTCAGCACACTGCTGCTCACAAGCCTCCAGTCTGAAAAATACCGCACTTCCTTCAAGCCAATTGTGACGAGCTTCTTCTGTATCCCATGTGACCGAAGCTTATTAATCTGCCTACTAATCAAAATGTTATGAACACCTTGCTGAGGTCCATATAGACAATGTCGACCAAACTGCCTTCATCAATCTTCTTTGTCAACTCTTCATAAAACTCAACCAAATTAATGAGATATGATTTCCCATGCAGAAAGCCACGTTGACTACCCTGATCAGTCCTTGCCTTTCCAAATATGTGTAAATGCTATCCCTCAGAATCCCCTCCAACAACTCACATACCACCGACAGCAGGCTACCGGGTTTATAGTTCCCCGACATTTTTGGTCACTGTTTCCTTTCTAGTCCCACTCCTCCACTGCTGACAACAAATGTTAAATGTAACCAGGTCGGTGATGTGGCCGATGATATCGGTCTCAGACTGGGTCGGGGTCAGTTTTAGGAACAAGTCATTCTCGTTTCTTTAATCTGCTCAAATAGCGCGTTTATGATCCAGAGCAATGTTACTCCAACTATGATGGAATGATGAATGGCCAACTGGATATTGCAAATAAAGACTCAATATTTCCCATTCTAAACACACACACACACACACACACACACACACACACACACACACACACACACACACACACACACACACACACACACACACACACACACACACACACACACACACACACACACACACACACGTTGAAAGAACCTTGTCCAAATATTATCGTAACTCATGATAAAAGGAAAAATTGTGCGATTGTCCAAAATGTTAATCTGCTTCTGAAGATATTGTACTCACACAGCTGCTGGCAATGGAATTTTATCCTGGGAGAGTTGGATTTGGCTGAATTCCCATTGCATTAGGCTGGCAGGACGTTCCAGGTTAGCACAGTGGCTCAGTAGTTCACACTGTTCCATCACAGCATCAGGGGTATGAGTTCAATTCCAGCCTCGGCCGACTATCTATGTGGAGTTTGCATCTTCTCCCGTTGTCTGCGTGAGCTTCTGATGGGTGCTCCCGTTTCCTCCCACAGTCCAAAGCTGTATAATTCAAGTGGATTGGTCAAATAGTCCATAGTGTTTAGCGATTTCTACTTTAGGTGCACTAGTCAGTGGTAACTGTAAGGCCATGGGAAGGTTACTCTTTGGAGGGTTAGAATGGACTTGTTGGGCCGAAGGGCTTGTTTCCACACTGCAGATATTCTGTGAAAATAAGAATGGTAACGATGACAGTAGAGCTTTGTTTTAGCTCGTACATTTACTGTGATGAGGAATAATGAAGGAGAGAGAATGCAATAGGCCGTTTCTTCTCGGGCAGATGACATTTTCTCCCTCTCTGAGTTGAATCACACAATAATGTCATTCTCTCCCAAACCGGACCATGTGAGGTCTCCTTGTACATTGTCCAAACTATGTCTCCATCACATTCCCTGTTCCATGTCGGTGCATCATTGCTGCTGTCATACACAGAGCCATACCCTGAGCAGAAAATGGTCTCGGTCAATTTGAAGATATGTTTATATGGCCCTGCATCATTAAAAAATAAAATGTTTAATGTATTCAGAATACATAGAACATGGAACATAGCACAGTACAGCACAGAACAGGCCCTTCAGCCCACCATGTTGTGCTGACCATTGATCCTCATGTAAGCACCCTCACATTTCTGTGACCATATGCATATCCAGCAGTCTCTTAAATGTCCCAAATGACCCTGCTTCCACAGCTTCTGCTCTGGCAATGCATTCCATGCTCTCACAACTCTGTGTGTAAAGAACCCGCCTCTGACATCCCCTCTATACTTTCCTCCATCCAGCTTAAAACTATGACCCCTTGTGTTAGCCATTTCTGCCCTGGGAAATAGTCTCTGGCTATCAACACTATCTATGCCTCTCAATCTTGAATACCTCAATTAGGTCCCCTCTCCTCCTCCTTTTCTGCAATGAAAGAAGTCCGAGCTCTGTCAACCTCTCCTCAGAAGAGAAGCCCTCCAGTCCAGGCAGCATCCTGGTAAACCTCCTCTGAACCCTCTCCAAAGCATCCACATCTTTCCTACAATCGGGAGACCAGAAATGGACGCAGTATTCCAAGTGCATTCGAACCAATGTTTCATAGAGCTGCAACAAGATCTCACGACTCAAACTCAATCCCACTGTTAATGAAAGCCAAAACACCATGTGCTTTCTTAACAACCTTGTCCACTTGGGTGGCCATTTTAAGAGATGTATGTACCTGCACACCAAGATCTCTCTGTTCCATCACACTGCCAAGAATCCTATTCTTAATCCTGTACTCAGCTTTCAAATTCAACCTTCCAAAATGCATCACCTCGCATTTATCCAGGTTGAACTCCATCTGCCACCTCTCAGCCCATCTCTGCATCCTGTCAATGTCCCGCTGCAGCCTACAACAGCCCTCTACACTGTCAATAACACCTCCAACCTTCGTGTCATCTGTAAACTTGCTTCAATCCCCTCATTCAAATCATTAAATAAAATTACAAAGAGTAGAGGCCCAAGGACAGAGCCCTGTGGAACACCACTCACCACTGACTTCCAGGCAGAATATTTTCCTTCCACTACCACTCGCTGTCTTCTGTTGGCCAGCCAATTCTGTATCCAAACAGCTAACATAGATACCTGTGTTAAAATGAATGTTTTGTTTTAACAAATACAGAAATTGCTGGAAAAGCTCGGCAGGTCTGTCAGCATCCAGATGCTTTTTACATGATGTAGTTGTACCAGCCTCCACCACTTCCTCTGGCAGCTCATTCCATACGCACACCACCCTCTGTGTGAAAAGGTGCCCCTTAGGCCTCTTCAAAACCTTTCCCCTCTCACTTTCCACCATTGTCCTCTAGTTTTGGACGCCCCTAACCTGGGGAAAAACCTTGACTACAAACCCTATCCATGACTGTTCTGATTTTATAAACCTTTCCTGCTGCGAAATGTGACTTCAATCAACACGAATGGCTGTACTTTCAATATTCCAGGGCCGAAATGCTGAAATTCAACACCCACACCTGTTCTTTCTCCATCAAGTCACAATTCTAAACCCAGTTTCATCAGTTTGTTCAGATATATTAGGAGACACTTCTGTGGGATTTACACCTAGACCTTTGTGCCCAGAGGTAGGGACACGAGCACCACTCGGCAATACCCATAGAGCTGTACCATTATTCTCCTGTGTGTTTGTCCATCAGCCTGTTCTGTCATGCTGTGACATACCTTTGCAACAGGCAGGACTTCAATCCAGGCCTTCTCATCCAGAGCTAGGAACACTACCACACAAGTTCAGGAATTGGAATCAAACCCAGAGCCATGACTCAGAGGCAGGGACACTACCCACTTCATTACTATACCCAGATTTTGGGTCACATTTTAAGGGGCAGCATTCAGCTCAGTGTGGATTTATTATAATCAGGTTACCATTACTGAGCTACAAGTAAAAAGTGAGGTCTGCAGATGCTGGAGATCAAAGCTGAAAATGTGTTGTTGGTTAAAGCGCAGCAGGTCAGGCAGCATCCAACGAACAGGAAATTCGACGTTTCGGGCAAAAGCCCTTCATTAGGAATGAGGAAAGTGTGTCCAGCAGGCTAAGATAAAAGGTAGGGAGGAGGGACTTGGGGGAGGGGCGATGGAGATGTGATAGGTGGAAGGAGGTCAAGGTGAGGGTGATAGGCCTGAGTGGGGTGGGGGCGGAGAGGTCACGAAGAAAATTGCAGGTTAGGAGGTTGGTGCTGAGTTCGAGGGAATCGACTGAGACACGGTGGGGGGAGGGGAAATGAGGAAACTGGAGAAATCCGAGTTCACAAAACATTTTGTTTTGTTAAACAAGTGCAAGATCGAAATTAACTATGAACATCTTTCATTGCTATTATCTGTAGTCTGCAATATTAGGGAAAGGAATCCTGCAGACATACTCTGCCCAATGAAGGGTCTCAAATATATATTTATTACTGAACATCAGACACGGAGAAAGACCATAATTTCTGGTCCCAAAACACTCATCAGTATAACCCAACTCTCACGTGTGTCTGCCCTCTGCCTAAAACCATGAAATGATACCAGGCCGCTGATTACTGTCCAGCCTCTCCTCCCCACTGACTGTGTCTGCAATCCGTCCCTCCTCCCCCTAACTACACAAGGCAACCCAAGCTCAGGGTCTTTGTGAAAATCAAGGCCAGAGTGTGCAGGCCTCCTGGAGAGGGGTGGGCATTTTAACATTAAACGGGGAAGATGAGGAGGTGGTAATATCACTCACTGGCCGAGGCGTGGTAGATGGAGTTTAGTTTGGATTAATGCGAGGTATTGGATTTGGTAAATCAAACAATAGTAGGACCTATACAATTAAACGCAGGGCCTTTGGCAGTGCTGTAGGACAGAGACCTCGGCCATCAGGTATAATTCTTTAAAAGTTGCATCTCATATGGATAATGTGATGAAGAAGGTGTTTTCAATGGTCAGACTTATGAGTATCGGAATTGGGACGTCATGTTGTGGTTGTACAGGACATTGGTGAGACCTCTACCGGAATACTGTGTCCAGTCTGGACATCCTGCCCGCTCATTCCATAGGCACACCACCCTCTGGGTGAAAAAACTGCCCCTTAGCTCGCTTTTAAATGTTTCCCCTCTTACCTTACAACTATGTCCCCTAGTTTTGGTCTCCACCACCCTTCTTAAATGCATTGACTATTCACTTTGATATTATTGACCTTGATATTATTAAGCTGGAGAGGGTTCAGAAGAGTTTAACCTGGATGTTGCTGGAAATGGAGGGATTGAACTGTAAGGAGAGGCTGAATAGGCTGGGACTTTTTTCACTGGAGAGTATGAGATGGAGGGGTAACTTTGCAGAGATTTATAAAATAGTGAGGGGTACAGATAGGCTGAAGGGCTGATGGCTTTTCCCGAGAGTTGGGGATTCAAAACTGAGGGATATTTTAAGGTGCGAGGAAAAAAGATTTACAAAAGTCAGGAAAGGTAATTATTTTAGACAGAAGCTGGCTTGTTTGTGGAATGAACTTGCAGAGCAAGTGGTGAAAACAGGGACAGTTACAACGTTTAAAGGACATTTAGATCAGTACATGGATAAGACATCAGTTTGGATGGTGCTGTGAGCAGCTGCCCTCTCCCTCCCCCTCTCTGAGTGAATCCTTGTTGGATTTCACCCTCTGCCAATGTCTGTGCAGTGGCGTGTGGAGGCCAGCAGAGGGAGGCATTGCATCACTTTAAGCACCACAGAGACTGCCAGACCTGCCTCACACAGAGACACACAGATACACACAGAGCAATTGTTAGTACACAGCATTGAGCTCTTCTGGTAATTTAAACTAAACATAAATAAATGCTCAATTCGCCTCATAAACTGTTAAAATATGAGTGACAGAGAACTCCCAAATTTCACTGTTTAAATAAAAACAACAATGTATTTTTTAACACTGAAAGTGAACTGAAAGAGACCCTCTATCTCTTAACTGCTTATAACCCGACTCCAGCTCTACAGTAATATACTGTTTCTGGGTCTGCCATCCTCTCATATCACAGGTACTTGTAAGCTCTCAGTTCAGAGCAGCATTCACCCTCGCTTAAAGGTACAGTACACACTTTCACCTTCATCCCATTATACCCTGATAAATATCGATAAGTGGAACCTATCTGGATTTCTCTTGCTCTGTGGTTTGTCAATATTTCATTTACTCTGTCTCGTATATGTCAGGATTTTTGTTGTTCCATTGACAGTATGTCATTATTCGACTCTGTCCATGGGAATACATCAGTACTTCACTTGCTCGCACTCCTGTGTGTGGGGCATGATTTCAGTTGTTTCATGGGGACTGGGACACTGTGACAATCTCAATGTTTGTAAATGGGACCAAACCTCCAAGAATTGTAAAGTCTATGGAGGACAGTGTGGAACTCTAACAGGACAGTGACACGCTGGTGTCGTGTTCAGGTGTATGGCAGATGGGGATCAGTGCAGACCAGTGTGTGGTGATGCACTTTGGTAGGAAAGACAATGAAATACAGTTTAAAACAGGCCGCATCGTTATAAAAGGAGTGCAGCAGGAGAGGGCACTGCCTGTATATGAGCACAGATTGTTGAAGATATCAGGACAAGTGAGGAGAGCAGGTAATATCACAGATTACTTTCAGCATCTGAGGCATAGGAGGGAGTCTCCGTGCTCCCTTCCTGGGAGGTGGTGGTGACGATGTGTTGTGAGCCCACCCTCCTGCCCCCCGAGACCGTGGGGATTCCATTTGTACCAGCTCGACACAGAAGGGAGATGGCATCAGGGCCACGGCTTCTAAGTTGTGCCGGGGGTGGGGGGGGGGGGGGAATGGAACTGCCAGTGGGTTTAAAGTGAGAATTGCCCTTCACTGAACATTGCTCCTTACTCGGTCGGTGGGACGTGGATGTTTCAGAATCTCCACACGAGGCGTCCCGGTCCTCTCCGGGTCGCACCAGGGCCCTCCCGACATGGCAGTGTGGAGGACGTGAGGGAATGGATACTCCACCACCTGGCTTGGCACTTTCTGTCCTATTCCAGGCTGTCGCTCCTGGAATGGGAGAAAGGAAGGGAGATAGGGTGGGGGTGGGTGGCCTTGCTATTAGTGCTAGTGTAGGTGGGGGACAGCTTCATGGTGAGGTGCCCGAGGAGAGGCGGTCCAGAGTGTTGTGTCCATGCAGTGTTATTAATATGGGGGTAAAGTGGACGGGGTGACGGAGAGAGAGAGAGAGAGAGAGAGAACATGGTGGGGTGCCCGGAGGGAGTCATTCCACAGTGTTGTATCAGTGCAGTGTTATTAATATAGGGGGTGGAAGGAGAGGGAGAGAGCAAGAGGTAGAAGGGGGCAGAGTGGGAGAGAGAGAGGGGAGAGAGAGAGAAGATGCTGTATGCGGCAATGAGAGCGATGGAGCAAGAGCCTTGTCCGGTGGTCAGTGCTATAACAGATATGCAGTGAGTGTGAGGGAGAAGAGAGGATACAGTGACCCTTATCTGTGGTTGATAGTTGATGAGGTGAGGTCGATACGATAGCACCAGGAAACAAGCTCAGCCCCAGCAGATAATCCCTCTGTCACACTCACGGAAACTCAAACAAAGATAAATTATTGTTGGAATCTGCCCAATGAGTCATAGATTCTGTTGAAACCAATTCCAGTTATAAAGATGCAGAACAAATGCTGATCTGACCACACACCAATCTCCCTTTTCCCCATCTTTCCTGTGAAGACTGGCTCATATTATATGATGTGATCGAAGTGTCTATATTTCAGCATTCTGAACCCTGGGAACACATCCTTCCATGACACTGTCTCTCAGTCTCCCTCTCTCTGTCTATAACCCAAAACCCTCCCATGTGGTGATATTTAAACTGATTCCCCCGCCATCTCTCTCTGGCAGTGACGTTCACACCCACAGCACCCCCTTGTCAGGGCACAATGGAGATATGGAGCTGGAAATGGGTGGGAGCTGAACATCCTGTCACTTCCAGCATGGGCTGCAAGTTTCCCCACACTGGGCAGGGATCTAACACAGTGTAACTGAGCAATGTACTGGGGTGGGGTACACAGTCCTACATGCTGGGAGGGTAACTGCTCCTGGGTTACAGATCAATGCACTGGGGTGGGGTACACAGCCTTACATGCTGGGAGGGTAACTGCTCCTGGGTTACAGATCAATGCACTGGGGTGGTGTACACAGTCCTACATGCTGGGAGGGTAACTGCTCCTGGGTTACAGATCAATGCACTGGGGTGGGGTACACAGCCTTACATGCTGGGAGGGTAACTGCTCCTGGGTTACAGATCAATGCACTGGGGTAGTGTACACAGTCCTGCATGCTGGGAGGGTAACTGCTCCTGGGTTACAGATCAATGCACTGGGGTGGTGTACACAGTCCTACATGCTGGGAGGGTAACTGCTCCTGGGTTACAGATCAATGCACTGGGGTGGTGTACACAGTCCTACATGCTGGGAGGGTAACTGCTCCTGGTTTAGAGATTAATTCACCAGTTATCACTGCACAGGTCACTGTGCTGGTCAGACTGTCTGGTTCAGGTTTATAGATAATACAATGATGTGGTCAGTGCAGCTCCTGGTGCTGGACAAATACGTAGCCTGTGCACAGGATATCATGGTGGTGGGGTGGATGGGGGGAGGGGACGGTGATGGACAGGTCACGGAAATCCCCGGAACGTTCTGTCCCTGACGTTGTTTGTTCGTGAACGGCCGGACGTCAGTGAATTGAACAAACGATAAGATCCCGAGGGAAGAGATCCCGTTCCAGGGAGAAGGAGACGCTGTTCCGAAGGCCCCTCAGGCAGTCAAAGGGGGGAATACGTTTTCCCTGCGTTTACATTTCTCCACGACACAGAATCGACCACAATTTAGACCAAAACACAGGAATTCCCAAACTCCGTTTGACTTCAGGAAACTGGGAGAGAATCCTTCAGGACAGCAACGTTTCCACCCTCCGTATTAGGAACTGGGAAGGAGTGACCTCTGTCTGCTCTCGAGTGATCGAGTGTGTGGGAATGTTCTAGAAACCATCTGTCCTTATGGATGTGTCTCTGTGTGTTTGGAGAGGGAGGGTTTCTTGTGGTTTATGTCACATTTTTGTCGGTAATTCCGACCTTCCCATTTGTTATTCCAGCTCCAATTATTTTAATAAATCCCTGAATACAGGGACACATTTGAAAATCTCACTGGGTCCCCGATCAAACGGGTCCCTTTGCCTCCAGGCTGATGGATAATGGGTTTGTTTTCCTCCCTCACAGTTAACGTAGTGACTATCTACGTCCTGCTTTATAAAGATTGTGGATTGTCTCCATGTGTCAGACGTTACCTGGGGTCCATGGCAGCGGCGGATCTCCTGGTCATTATCCTCGACCTGATCCTGAGACACATTCCCATTGTTTATGAGGAACAGTTTTATTTCCTGAAGGACTCCGTCCCCGTGTGTAATATCCACGCCATCCTGCTTTATGCAGCCACTGACTGCTCTGTCTGGTTCACCGTCACTTTCACCTTTGATCGGTTTGTGGCCATTTGTTGCCAGAAGCTGAAAAGTAAATATTGCAGTGAGAAAACGGCGGCTGTGGTTCTGGGAGCAGTGACTGTGCTGAGCTGTTTAAAGAACATTTCCTGGTATTTTATGCTCACGGCTCGGTATTGGCTGCGGAACGAGCCCTGGTTTTGTGAGGTAACATTCGCTGTTCGAGTCTCCAGTGTCTGGGTCACAATCGAGTTCCTCCACCACACTCTAACCCCGTGTGTCCCATTTCTCCTGATTCTGCTGCTCAATGTTCTCACCGTCAGACACATTTTAGTGACCAGCAGAGCCCGCAGGAGACTCCGCGCTCACACCAATGGGGACGCTCAGTCTGACACTGAAATGAGAAACCGAAAAAAATCCATCATTTTACTGTTTGTGATCTCGGCCAATTTCATCGTGTTATGGTCAACGTTAATGCTGTTTTCTATATGGTACCGGATGTTGGCTATTATGTATTCACCTCTGTATCTCGATCGCTTTGTGCAGGAATTGGGCTTCATGCTGCAGCTCCTCAGTTGCTGCACAAACACCGCGATTTATGCCGTGACCCAGACTAAGTTCAGGCAGCAGCTGAAGAATGTGCTGAAATATCCCTTCACCCAAATCCATCCATCCATCAAATTCCCTCATTAATCACACCATCCGGGATTTTCTCATTTCAGTTCAGTGTTTCAGCGATGGAGCAGCCTGTCGCTATGGTAACAGACTGAGGGGAGCGCTGGTTTGTCCATCCTTATCCCACAGCGGGGTGACAGGGAAACATTTCAATGTTTCTCACAGCTCAGGGGCCAGTGAGAAAAGGCACCATCCCACTGACTGTATCCATCACTTCCGTTTGTAACCAATAAAAATGCTGATTACAGCGTGCCGAGCAGCAGGGGGACCGATGTTGTTGTGTGTCTTTGTGTTGGAGAAGCTGAGCTGGAGAGAGACAGACTCAGCCCCAAGTCCTGGTCCTCAGGGAAGGGGAGGGCACCGCGCCCTGAGCTCAGGAGCTGGGTTTAACTCCCTCTGTTCCCCCCACTGGGCCTGGCCTCCCCATTACCTCTCCCCTACTCTTTCTCCTCAATTCTCTCTCTCTCTCTCTTTCAGCACACACTCTCTTTTTCAAACCTTTCCCTCATTTCCCCCACCTCTCACACACACACACCCAACCCCGTTTTCTCCACCCGCCTCCACTCTTTCCTCTCCGCCCCCTCTCTCTCATGCGTCTCTGTCTCCCTCCCACAAATCCATCTCTACCCCATTTTCGACACCTCCCACATCTCACCCCCACCACCCACACGCAGCCTCACCCCAAACATCCCCAGTCTCTGGGTCAGAGGGAGAGAGAAGGACCAGGGAGACAGAGTATGTCAGAGAGACAGGGAGGGAGGGACAGGAGGGAGACAGATTCAGAGGGAAAGAGAGGGAGGTGGGAAGAGAGAGACACCGAGGGAGGTGGAGAGCGAGAAGGGCGACAGACAGAGAGAGGTGAGAGAGAGAGAGAGGGGGAGAGAGAGAGAGAGAGAGAGGGGGGGGGAGGGGGACGAGAAAGAGAGAGAGGGAGGGGGACGAGAGACAGAATGGGAGGGCAGGCGAGATCCAGAAAGGGAGGTGGACGAGAGAGAGAGAGGGTGAGAAAAGGAGAAGGAGGCGAGAGAAAGAGACAGAGATGAGCAAAAGAGTGTGGGAGTGAGAGAGAGTGAGAGGGAGGGGGATGAGACAGGGAGGTATCGAGAGACAGAGGGAGGGGGACAAGAGAGAAAGGGAGGGGGTGACAGAGATGGAGGGGGGCGAGAGAGAGGGGTGGGGATGAGAGAGAGGAGGGTGACGAGAGAGAGGGAGGAAGGGGGTGAGAGAGAGAGTGAGGAGGAGAAAGAGAGAGGGGGAGAGAGAGGGAGGGGGTGAGAGAGAGGTGGACGGGAGAGGGAGTGGGCGAGGAAAGGAGAGAGGGAGGAGGGTCGATAGAAATAGAGAGGGGGCAAGAGAGTGAGAGGTAGGGGGTAGAACCAGAGAGGGTGGGGGCAAGAGAGAGGGAGGGGGGAG